>NW_027138041.1:0-4339 GCF_003813185.1 Lentinus tigrinus ALCF2SS1-7
ACTCCGACTCGACTATCAGAAGAGGACAGTACACCCGGATTTCTGTTCCAATTCCCAGCTTGTCAGTCATCCGACGCTCTGCAAACTGAACGTCACCTTAACACACGATGTCCGGAAGACACTCGCAAGCAGAAGCGCGGCAAGGCATCCGGGAGAGTGGAAGGTGGAGAGCGGAAGGCGGACAGCGGACAGCAACTATTCTGAAAAGTACTGTAAGTCCGGGCTTTGTCTCTGCAGTCTTAAAAAGCAACGGTGCGCAAAGTCTCGAGCCTCAGGAGGTGAAGTTCGCTCACCGGGAATTTCCGGATTGCCCTGTGGGGCCATGTCATGATGACTTCGGACGGTCGTCGAGCTGCCCTCGCTCCTTGGACCTGAGTTCCATCATGCCTGCCCCGCGCGTCCCTCCGCCGTGTCCTTACCCCATCCATGCGCTCAACAGCGCGAGTTGTGACTATGACGACCGTGAGTGAACTTCAATACCACTCCGCGGAAGCGCATACACGCAGGTACTATGCGCATACAAGCAGCAAGTCCGCGCATAGAGGCAGGTCTGGCGCGCATAGAGGCAGGTCCGGCGCGCATAGAGGCAGGTCCGGCGTGCATAGAGGCAGGTCCGGACGGACGTGATTGACTACTGTGACATTGTCAACACAATCGTCCACGTCGCCGTCAACAGCAGCGGAGGTAGGTGCTCTGACATCCCAGAGAAATGTGTGGGCACCCAGCGCACATGCTGCTCGGGTGACGAGACAGCACCCTCCTCGCTTCCCTGTCCTCTGTCCAGAAACTACAGTAGACACACGTACCTCGATCCAGACCCCGCCGCCGCTGCCATCTGACCTTCCCCGGTAAGTGTTGAACTTGAAGGTGAGTGCGCTCAAACGATGTGTTTGCGGGCTGACACAGAAGCGAATGCTCGGAACGGCGAGAAAATGTTGAGGTAGGTGCGGTGGAGCATGCCATAAGCCTCCGGGATGGCTATGGCCTGTTGACGTTCAACATAGACCTTGCGTTGATGTCTAGAAGGTAGGAGGCTCAGCATATGCGAACAGAAAATGAGATGTGTGCTCATCTTGACAGTGCGATGGCTTCAGCTAGACTCCAATTACAGGGAGGTGGGTGCGAGCTCGCTATCCTGGCAGTATGGTAAGCTGTTCAGAAACGTATTTTCTCGGAAGAAGTTGCGTGCTGACGGATCAATGTAGTATGTCTCTTCTGCGTGCATCATTCCGAATCTTCATGACCGTATCATGAACGGTACGATCGCGCCGCCATCAGCATGAATGTAGGTCATAATGAGGGTGAGTACATACCGTCGAAGCTCGATTCTGTCACGCAAACTCGTGCAGCCCATCCCCGTCAATCCCAGTCTTGATGGACTCCCGGCTGAGCGTGTTGCATGGCGTGTGCGATGAGCGGGCCTGGCATAGTGGTGAGACAAGGAAGAGTAGGTGAGATGAGAACTCCGTGGGACTTAGTACGGCAAGTCATGCCGGCAGTGCCGGTCACTCTTTGACCTTGTACATGGCTCCGAAGGTAAGCGAGCGCAATTTTTTTTCTTCTGGGCATTCTACTGACAGCATTGATGTCGAGCGAACTTTGGAGTTCAAGAGAGGAAGAGCGCTGTGATTTTCCATATGCAGCAGGAGCATTTTACATGCACTGTCGGCGATCTGGGTTCGGACTATGATAATGGAACCAATCTATTTGTAAGGTACAGGACAACTCAAGAAGACCATCGGGACAGCTCATGCATCAAAGTCCTCGATATCTGACACGTGAGCATGCTCAACGTCTGAAGACCACACAGCCTCCTCGATCTCCGAGTCCGACTCGCTGCCACTCTCGATCTCCTCCGGGTCGGTGTTGTCGTCAGACTCATACGGGACGATCTTCGGGGTCTTCGGACCCATCTTCTGCTTCTTCTTCGTCGGGTCGCGGGTCAAGCCGATATCATTGCGCACGAACGGCCCAAAGCACTGCGGCGCAGGGAGCTCCGGAGGGTCACCAGGAAGAATGGCAGCAGGGCAGCGCCGTGCAAGGTCGACCTCATCCTCTGTCGCATCCTCGAAGCGGAGCTCACCGGTCTCCCAAGCGTTGGTAAGCCGCTTTATGGCCGCCTTCCCGCCCTTCACATCGCTGAGGTTCTGGAACAGAATCCCATCCTCCCCGCGTGGCCATCCCCGCAGGACAATGCCACCCTTGACGACAATGCGCCGGTAGCCACGCGTCGTCCAGCCCATCTTCTTGAGCTTGCCCTTCGAACGCTCAACTGGCAAATGCAAGAGGTCTGGTCAGCGACAAGACCAGGCGGCATAGGTCAAGTAAAAGGTACGTACAGACTTTGGCATTGATGAGTGCATGGAGCCTGGCGCGGATGTCAGAGAGCTTGCTCGAGGAGGCCTTCGTGTCGGTGTCGCTCGGTCCTGGTGCAGGCGAAGACTTTCTCGAGCCGGTGGCAACTTTGGCAGTGTACGTGCGGGTCATTGCAGCTGGTTGCAACAGTCAGTAAGTTGAGCAATGTGTCAGAGGACAACTGGCATAGCGTACCTGCGGCAGGGTGTCGGTGTAGGGGGATGAACTTGCGCTCAAAGTTCCTCCCGCCTGCACTGTGTATTATAACCTCCTTGCTCGAGACTTGCGGTGATCTCCGACACGCTAATCTTGAGTTCGAAACGGTTTATACCAGTACAGGGTTAGTAAGACTTAAGCGGCATAATTGGTAGGTGGCTTCAAGTCCTGTCTCTTCCTCAGCTCCGCTAATTTACAGAATTGTGTCGGCTGCATCACGAAGTCATTCGGCACAAATGAGAGCCTGTTGGTAGGTCCGCAGGGCGGCGTGACGAAACGCTTCTTGGCCATCCGACACTCCCACAGTCTGCTTCTCCGAGTCTGTCCATCTGGTACTCAAGGAGCGCCGTTTCAAGCATGATTTCCATGGACATACTCGTGCGTTTCAGACATATCTAACTGTAGTAGCACTACTCCAGCAAAATATATTTTATTCTCCACTACCATCTGGCTCTCAAGTGAGCTTGAAGTTGTGCTAACACTAACCACAATCTCGGCAAGTGCGTTCACCGCACTCGGCATGGTCTCGAAGGCGGCGCACATTCCCAACTTCTTGGTGAACCCATACAGCCGGTACGCGTTCCCCCGATGGACGTACAATCTCTCATGGTACAAACAACTCTGCGGCACCACAACACGGGGTCCCAGTACCTGTTTCAAAGCAACCGACCCCGTCACAGTAGTCAAAAGCTTCGCAAAGGATCAACCTCGACATCAATGCGCGCCTTCTGCAGCTTAACCTCGGAGACTTTGATGATCTAGCAGGGTTCGGGCCGTCACGCATCAACTCGGAGCCCGCTAACTGTTCTCCTCAGGCGGCGGGCTCTAACGTGCGAAGCTATAGACACGTCGCGCTCAAGAAGCTGAACTCAGCGCTGCCGAACTTGAACCGCCACATCGGAAGATCAGACCCTGAAGTTTCAACAAGCTCTTGGTCTCCTCGCTGCTCTTCTGTCCCCGGTCCGATGTCCCCACAACTTGGCAAGCGATGACACAATCTCTGCGCAACCGAGGAGGCTCGCGCCGCATGAACCTCAACACTTGCCTCGAGATCAACTTCTCAACGCAAACCCTGAACAAGGTACGCGACGTGCTTCTCCGCCGTTCCCCGCAGCATAGCAGCATCGTCGCATACAAACATTCAACCTCATGCGAGTTGTTGTGCACTCCCACAGACAATCTCCGCACCGCGCCCGTCTGCGCATGCGCAAATGGAGCTGTCTTCACATTCTGACTTGAGACGGAGATCACGCAGGCACACGACGACGATAGCTGTTCAGGTACAGAGCCAATAATATATTTCTGTGTCTATTGTCTCCCGCCCGCGGCGAAGGTCTCGCTTGCGAGGTGACTGTTGTGTAAGTACGTACACTAGCTCTCGAGCCCATCTACATGCACACCGCAAGCTTTCCCATTGGCCAGCAGCCTTTAGACCTCGAGACACGACGCTCGAAGGCTGTCACGTCGGCTCCGCACGACCGCATACTGTGCTATGTGCCATGCGTGCTTCGCGAAGGAGCGAAGGATGAACGACGACCGGCCTCCGTCCTCAGCCTGATCGGAGTCATCTGTTCAGCCCCAGACGAGTCCTCCGCGGCTCGCCGTGGTCTGGTCGACATGGACTGTGATGTCGAGATGCAGTATCATGACGAGCAGACCCCAGACGAAAGCGGGGAGCCTCACAGGACAGTGCCCGGCTAAATTGTTCCCATGTTTTCAGACATTGTACCCTGCTGTCGAAGCGCAGGCTGGTGTGCAGTAATCGTAC
>NW_027138042.1:0-4175 GCF_003813185.1 Lentinus tigrinus ALCF2SS1-7
TGTGGAATATGAAGATGTGTGCGTGTATGATTGGATTAGGTTGAACTACAAGAAGGCCATGTCCAAGGCAAGACGAAAATCAGCAAAGCCCCAAAAGTTTGTTCCTATGGGTGATGATAACAGTGACTTTGAAAATGATTACACTGTTGATGAGACCATCCCACATCTTCATACCATGCAGGGTGACAATGAGTGTGATGAGCCAGATGGTGCAGTAATGACTGATGATGAGCATGAGCCCACATGTATGGGAGGTGGCCCGGTATATGCTGAAGAGGAAGAAGAGTCTGACGATGAACTGCTACTTACCACTGAAGCCGCCAACAAGTTTGAAGAAGTAGTACAGACAGAATGCTCTCTGGCCAAAACTTCCCCCACTCAGAAGCATAGCCCTCAATTTCATACATTTTTGGCCAACCATCCTCAGGCAAACACACATGAGGTTCGTTTGGTGGATGAGGTTGATGCCTTGGTTCCAAACTTTATAGGAGGACCGCTACCCCGTAAAGATGCAGGAAGTCGTGAAGAATATTGCATGACTATGCTCACTTTGTTTAGACCTTGGAGAACTGGAAAAGACTTGCGACCAGGAGAGAATGTTATGTGGAGTGAGGTGTATGACAATTACAACTTCACGGAAAGACAGAGAAGTATCATGAAATTCTTTCATATCAAATATGAGTGTCATGATGCGCGCAATGACTTTTCTGCAAAGCGAAACCAGGGTAAACAGGGAAAACATAATCCTCTTTATATGAGTGATCATGAGTTGAATGAGATAGAAATGGATGGAATTATATTTGATGGTGAAGCCGTCCCTGAAAACAGAGAGAATGAGCTCATCAACTCTAATGACTGGAATTCAATAAGCAGGGGAGAAGTATTACGACAGACCCGTATGGAGACGGCAGAAAATGTAATGAAGAGTTCAGGATGGTTAGATCCTATGACTGCGCAACAACAGTCTGCAATTCGGCTTTCAAAGTTAAAGGTTCAAGTGACTCCTGACCAAGAGTGCACTCCTACAGAGTGGAAATCTATTTTGGATGCTATGCGTCAGGATGTCTTGGATGCTCGAGATATCGAGGCCAGTCAAAAGAAGCAACAAGTACCTACAGAGTTGCCAGTAAATGATGAACCAGATAGAGTGAAGTTGGTAGACAAGCAGTATTTTATGCGTAAAGAATTTGAGGTCAAGGATCCTATGGCTAAAGAACTCATAGACAGTACTGTTCACCAGTTCAGCCTCAATGAAGCTCAGGAGAGAGCGTTTCGGATAGTAGCCAACCATGCAGTTCAATCCTGTGGAGAACACCTCAAAATGTATCTGGGAGGAATGGCCGGAACAGGAAAATCTCAAGTCATCAAGGCACTCACTCATTTCTTCAGTGAACGAAAAGAAAGCTATAGGTTTATGTGTATGGCTCCAACTGGATCTGCAGCTGCCTTGATTGGGGGATCCACTTATCATTCTATGTTAGGATTCAGAACCAAGGACGGTTCAGAATCACTGTCTACACTTATACAAGTACGTGCAAAGCTTCAAAATGTTGAATATATATTTTTGGATGAAGTGAGCATGGTAGACTGCAGCAGTTTGTACAAAATCTGTGCCAAGATGTGTGCGGCTTTGAAAAACGATGGTGTTCCCTTTGGAGGAATTAATATGATCTTTGCTGGTGACTTTGCACAACTGCCTCCTGCCATGAGTGGCAAAGCTCTGTATGCCCATGATGTGGGGCGAGTGATTCATCGTACTCATGATCATGCAAAACAAAAGGCATCTATTGGCAAAGCCGTGTGGCATCAGTTTACTACTGTGGTCATTCTAAGAGACAATATGCGTCAGAGGTCACAAACTCCAGAAGATGCAAAGTTGCGAACTGCTTTAGAGAATCTACGCTACAGGGCCTGTACAGATGATGACATTCAGCTGATTCAATCTCGAGTGGCCGGCCCTGGCAAAGGCAGACCAAAACTGAACCAACCTCGATTCAGAAATGTCTCAGTAATAACTTCTTGGAATTCATATAGGGACAAGATCAATGAATTAGGCTGTGAGCGATTTGCACGGGAGAATGGACAGACATTGAAAACATTCTACTCAATAGACAAACTGGGTTCAGAAACTGATAGCAGTGATATTCCCAAAAGACAAAGGGCAAACAGAGTAAACCCAAAGCGTGCAACTAATATTGTGAGTCCAGAGCTTCAGGATATGCTATGGGATCTCTCTCATCAACTGAGCAAGCATCATGCAGGAAAGTTGTCCATTTGTCTTGGCATGCCAGTAATGATCAAAGTGAATGAGGCTACCGAGTGTTGTGTTACCAACGGGGCTGAGGGCATTGTAGTGGGATGGACATCTAGGCCTCTTTCTGAGGATAAATTTGCCCTTGAAACTTTATTTGTCAAGCTAACTGCAGCACCAAGAAAAGTACAGGTCAAGGGCTTACCAGAAAATGTGATTCCACTTGTGCATCAGATCCGTAAAGTGAAGTGCAAGCTTCCTAATGGTAAAATTATTGAAATCAATCGTGATCAAGTACCTGTAGTGCCCAACTTTGCAATGACTGACTTTGCATCTCAAGGTCGAACCCGGCCTGACAATGTTTGTGACATTCAAAATTGTAAGAACCACCAGTCTGTTTATACTTGTCTATCAAGGGGATCAACGCTAGCTGGAACCATTATTGTGCAGCCCTTTGATGCATCAAAATTGAGAGGAGGCATTGCCGGAAGTCTTCGACAAGAGTTCAGGGAGCTAGAACTGCTAGATGAAATTACAAAGTTGAGATACTTGGGACAAGTGCCACCTACTATAGTAGGTGTTACACGGAATGAACTAATACATTCCTTTAGAAAGTGGAAAGGAGAACAATATATGCCACCTGCCGTACATACTGCCATTGGATGGTCAGAAGACAACCCATTTCCAGTAGAAGACCAAACCAAAGATAGCCCATGGACGGTTATAGGAACCAAGGCAAATAGTGGCAAAGAACCAGAGCTGCCAAAGACTCTTAGAAAAGATACAACGGGATTTGTGGTTGCCCGTGGTACACAAGCACTACAGAGCTTGAATAATACAGGAAGCAATCGAAAGGATAAGCGTAAGCGGGATGAAGAGAGTGATAATGAGGATCATGCTATGCAAAGCAAATTGGTAAAGCGAATCAAAGCCAGTGTGCCTCCAGTAGGTAGCAAGAAGTTTTGTGGATTTCCATGGGATCCGGTAAATTGGAGTTGCGCCTATGACAGTCTGTTGACAGTTCTTATGTCTGTATACATGGAATGCAAGCCTATATGGAATAAAGAAATGTACAATACAAGTGAGCTACTGGGACATATTGGAGTCAAATTCAAACAGGTCTCATCCAAGAAGCCAACAGCAACTCTTCAACAAGCTCGTGACCATATTCGCAACATGCTGGGCTGCATTGATGCTGAGTTAGGACTAAATGGTCAAACTTACACTGATCTATATGCACTTGCCAGAAACATTATTGCTATTGATGAACCAGCCCTCAAGAAATCATATATATGCAGGGCCTGTGGGCAGGAAGAGAAGTTTGTCTTAGACAGTGGAGTCATCTGGACATGCGAGGAATCACTATGGAAGAACAATGGGTCTAAGTTAGGTAACCATTGGGGAAAGTCCATTAGTCAATGGCTCAATGCATTGAAGACTCAGAAAACCAATAACACTTGTACCAAGTGTCACAGAAATCTGCAAATGCATTGTGAGTATCAGTCAGCCCCATACTTTATTGGGTTTATCACACACAATGTTAAGGTTCTAGTAGACAATCAGATTGTATTCCACAATATAGACCAAATGTATCGAGTATGTGGCATAATTTACCACAAGGATGATGAGACAGGTAAGCATTTCATTTGTAGATTCATTGATAAAGCGGGAGGAGTATGGTTCCATGATGGTGCAAAGTATAAAGATGAAGTGATATATTATGACAACATAGTAAACTTTGCACCCAAGAAGCTGCAGACATTTGACAAGTATGAGATGAAACTGGTTCTATATACCAAACTGTAATTTGTCCCACCCACATGAAGTATACTGTGTCTTATAATGTGTCAATGAGAAGTGGAACATCACAATGTATAATATTGCAAGTCAGACATTCTGTGGGTGAATCAGCCTGAGAAATCTG
>NW_027138043.1:0-4086 GCF_003813185.1 Lentinus tigrinus ALCF2SS1-7
TCTAATGGTACTAGTCTCACTTGCTTATACCCATTACTTATCCAGATAAAGCCAATACAAACTTGCCCAAATGCGGAAGGTTGGAGGTGTTTGCAGCCCCACCTATTTCCGCAAAAAAGCGCCCAAACTGGCAGGCCACCACTTTGGGCGCTTTTTTGCGGAAAAGCGCTGAAACTGGCAGGCCACCACTTTGGGCGCTTTTTTGCGAAAAAGCGCTGAAACTGGCAGGCCACCACTTTGGGCGCTTTTTTGCGGAAATAGGTGGACCTCAACCTTCCGCATTTGGGCAAGTTTGTATTGGCTTTAACTCAGTAAGTAATGGGTGTAAGCAAGTGAGAGTAGTACCATTAGAAAGCCTTTATCAATGGCTTCAAAACAGTGAGATAAACCTATAACAATCATTTGTAAGTCTTCTGACCTTCCGCATTTGGGCAAGTTTATAATGGCCTTAGCTTGATAAGTAATGGGTGTTAGTAAGTGAGACTAGCACCATTAGAAAGCTATTGTTTATGGCTATACCCATATATATAGTCTGAAACTCATATGCATGCAACAATATGCCTAAACCCTAATGAGTCACATGTAACAGGCTGCTTATATAAAAATCATGTGATCTATGATAATGTCAGCTGGTGCTATACAGTAACAACTTATGTAACACTTGGTGGCTGAATGGATCAATTTTCCATCTTGACCACTGACTATCACCATCCTCACTAGCTTTATCCTGCATTTTGCTTTTTTGCCTTCCTATCTGCATTATGGTTGTTTGTACCTATTGCCAGAAAAGCTATGAGGGCTATGATAGCAACCACTACAGAATGTGCCCTGTCTACTGCTTTCAGGTGTACCAGCATCCTGCTACCAAGTCTGGCCAGCTCATCACTGTGACTAGAAATGACAAAGGCAAAGTCCTATGTCAGTGTGTCTTTCCTAGTGGTCAAGTGTGCAACAAACCCTTTGGCACCTACAAGGCCTGGAACACCCACTATACCAAATTTCATGGAACTGATTTCTGGCTGGTAAGTTTGACTGTTTCTTCATAACATTCTATCACTAACAATGGCTTCAGGTGTCTGATAATCAGGCCAACCCTGTTACTGGCCAAGAGGAAGGTCCTGATCCTATGCCTCATACTCCACCTCGTCAAGCTCAAGATTTAGATATTCATATGACTTCTCCCTCTTTTATGGTAAGTCAAGCACACAACACTCTGAGATATATTTCTAATGCAGCCACAGAACAACTCTGGCTCTCCAATGGCTCAAGACTCTCCTCGCATTCTCTGGTCCCCTTCCTCTTCCTCTTCAGATTCTACCTCCACCAGCAACTCTCAAGGCATAGCTCTGGACCCTCTTAGCTCTGATCCTGTGGGGCCTAGTGATGATGATCTGCCTGAGGTGAGCCATATTGGTTTAAGTTGACCTGTCAGCTCAAAGAATTTTTCTAGCTATATGACACTGCTGCCAATGTGTTCAAGGCTTATGGCATGCTCATCAATCGTCGGCTCAATTCCCTGATCTGTCTACAGTGCAAGGCTGTCGTTCTACCTCAGAATGTCAAGCCTCACTTGGCTAAGCTCCATCCAGGCCATAAGGTTCAAGTTAATGAACAGCTTGTCATGGACACAGCAACTGCTGAAGGCATCCTCAACACTTGGCCAAAGCTCCCCAGCAAAGGCATTCCTGTTCAGTACGCTGGTCTGCCTTGCAAAGTTGGAGTTCGTTGTGTGGCCTGCCGGACCATGTATAGCAAGTTCAAGACTATGCAAAAGCATGCTAGGCTGGCTCATGGTATTATTGTGGATCCTAAAGCCCCCCGCCGGTACTCCCTGATGCAGCACTTTGCCAACTTCCCTGGAGTAAAATCGTGGTTCCCTGTCTATGGCCATTCGACTCTACCTACATCTTCCACTCCTAGTGCTCAGTACTTGTCAGACCTTCGCAAAAGGCTTGATGAGCATTCAGCTCTGCTAGCTGGACAGGTTGATTATCGCCAAATGTCTCCTTGGCACACGACTACTGGCTGGTATTCATGGCTAGCTGACAAGCAGCCTCAGGATATCTTTCCTTACTCTGATCACCCCAAAGCTGCTCAGGAGCAGTGGACCACTGTCATTGACTGGGTTCATTGCTTCTTTGATTATGCCTACCATCTCCCTTCTGCATCCAGTGAACTGGCCTTGCAAATCTTGAACACCGAGGCTGGCAACAGGTGAGTCATTAGCTACCATTTGAGCACTTAGCCTAACTTTTATACAGTGAGTTCAACCACACTCCATTTGGTCCTCATCAGATGGGGGATACCCAGCAGGCCTATCGTCAACTTTTCACTCAGTTCATCATTTTCCTCATTCGCATCGCCGACTCTACCTCCAACTATGATCTGAAGCTTCCCGTAGATGTGCAGGAGGCCCTTCAGGAGTTTCAACAGTTGGCCTTGACACCCACTGCATCCTATCAGGCTAGCGGTGTTCAAGAGTTTATCTGTAACATCCTGATAGCCCTGTGGACCAAGACCTATCCTCCTGTTGGCCGTACCCTCTTCAACGACCCTACCATTCGATTCATCATGCATACTCAGGTCAAACCAGACCTTAGCTTGAAGGACCCACATCAGGTGACAGGTATCTTGGCCAAGATGACCTACTGCATGGTGAGTAAATATTTACATAACTACACAACTTTATGCTGAGAGTGCACAGCGGCTGGCATTTCTAGCATATGCCCATCAGCAGTTTGATCCTGAAACCCCTGAGAACACCCTAGCCACAGAGGTTCGAAGCCTTCAGCCATGGTTCACTGTTGGCCAGGAAAGCACCTTCCACACCATCCGTTCCCTCCAGCATCGTGCCTCTGCTCTTGTCATGTCCAGTCAGAATGAGCCCAATATGGCCTGGAAGGATGGCTCAGACTACACAGTCATGATCTTCAAAGGTGGTCAAGTCAGCCTTCCCAATCTCATCTCCTGCCAGGCTGCCCTTGAGGACCGCTCCATCCACATCCTTCTTCACGATCTTCTCTTTGACCACAACTTCTCCATTGACATCTCTCGACTTCGTGATGACATGGGCAACTCTGATCCTGACTATTCCCTCTTCACTGACCGTGTTAACCGCCCTGTGCTTGGCCCAGTTGATCGCCTTGCTCAACATATCTTGGACACTCCTGCTTTGTGTGAGCGTTTTGTGCTTGCTATTGAGAATGGAGAAGTCATTTGGAATGCTGTCAACCTCTCCATCTGGCTCTCTACCTACACTCAGTTCAATCTTCTTTGCCTTGTCCAGGTAGAGATGAACTGTGGTGCTCCTGGGCGAACAACAGAGCTTACTGCCATGCCAAGGGTCAACACTCGTACAGGGATGCTTCGTGCCCTCCGTATCATTGATGGACATATTGCTCTCATGAGGACCTACCACAAGATGCGAGCAG
The DNA here is from genome assembly GCF_003813185.1 of Lentinus tigrinus ALCF2SS1-7. Taxonomy (NCBI): domain Eukaryota; kingdom Fungi; phylum Basidiomycota; class Agaricomycetes; order Polyporales; family Polyporaceae; genus Lentinus; species Lentinus tigrinus. Next base: position 3,432 of record NW_027138043.1, read on the forward strand.
CTCAGGGCAGAGACAGAGTAATCCCTCACTCTCTCAATGCCTCACTTGGTGCTATGATGGTGTACAAGGAGGCCTTGTGCCAACCCTTTGCCCAGCTTTGTGCCAGTGTTCTGTTTCCAGAGGATGTCAAGGTCAAGAGGCTCTACCAGGACTTCTTGTTCACTAACTACAACAAGCCATTCACTGGAGATGACCTTTCAAATGCCATGAAGTCCTGGACTAACCAGTACATTGGTTTCCCCCTTGGTGTCCATGACTGGCGCCAGGTTTCCACTCCCTTCCGTCGACAGCATGCAGGCCTGGAGGAGATGTATCTGCAGGAAGATCTTGACACTCCTGATGCTGCACAGGCAGGACACTCTCATCGTGTGGACTGGTTGCGATATGGAGTTACCAATCTCGCTGCAACTGGCCTACCTGAAGACTACATCAAGCCCTTTCTGGCCACATCCAAGCGGTGGCATATAGCCCTCAAGCTTGTTCCTGGTATGTGGCATATATTGATATATGTTTATATTGACTCATGAGCATATAGGTGGAGAATTAACCTCTCTGAGGCACTCTCTTCATCGCTACTTCGTGCCACCCCCTCCTCGTGCTCAGCCTGCAGTTGCTGGTGCTGTCAATCTTGAGGCCCTTGCAGAGTTGGTAGCAG
>NW_027138044.1:0-4020 GCF_003813185.1 Lentinus tigrinus ALCF2SS1-7
CTGTAAGGTAGGGTTTATATACGGAAGTCCGATAGGAGTCCGACAAGAGTAGGGACAGGAGGCGGACTGCGGAGATGACGAAGCGGAAGCAAATAAACTGGGCTAGTAAGTATAGGCGGCGGATACACTGCGGAGATGACGGGGCGGAAGCAACTGAACTGGGCTAGTAAGTGTAGGCAGCGGATACTGATGTCATAATACGATCGGATGACAGAGCGGGGGTCGGAGGCAATCGGAGTCCGGACGGAAGTCCGGATAAGGCAGGAGGGAAAGGAGTAGGGGGGTGACGTATTAGCCGGGAAAGGGGGGCGGAGTTCAGGGGTAGTCGGGTCGGGGTTGTGTCGGAGAGGCGGCAGGGCGGACTTGGGCACGGGATGTGACAGAAGCCGCCTGGAGCGCCAGCACAGACTCACAAGACAGACACATCACTCCTGGCGGTGGAATCATCAGAAGCTGGAATGGACTCCTTGGAAGAGGTGGAGATGGCGGTGGTTGAGGCCCTCGGCCTTGGTGATCGCGAGGTATATGGAAGGCGCAAGGGCAAGTCTCGCAGGCTGCGTCAGCTTGAGCAATGCTACGTCGAGCTCACCGTCCCTCCATCCCGTCGTGCAAGCCGGTCCACTCCTCATCAGACTCCACCACCGCATCATATCAGCGAAGTACCATCCGCTACTTCTAATGGTTCCCGGATAGATCCCTCTACCTCCATCCCAACCCCACGGCCCGATTCAGCATCCAACCCATCCGACCCAACGCAGGCTGATGCTGGAGCTCCGGTTCCACCACGCAGGTCGGCCCGTGCTAACAAAGGACAGCATTCCAAGAAGAAGGGCCAGTAAGTAGTTGCGGAGTCAACGGCTTTGTGGTAGTTACAATGTAGCGTCATCTGGGCTGTGTGTAGACTAAATGTCAGAGATATCCATCCGACCGAGCTGTGCGATCTCAGCGCACCGTGCGATCTTTCCGTACCGTCCGATATGCCCGGGCCGTCCGATCTGCCTGAGTCAAGCCATCCGCCCGACGCGCGCGACCCACCCGACCCGTCCGATGCGTCCGGTCCGTCCGATGCGCCTCATCCGCTCGAGGCGTGACCCCCCTGAGCTGTCCGACCCGTCCGACCCGTACAAGCCGCGCCATCCAACCGAGGTACCGCGGTCGTAGTAGCTGTAGATAGATTGATGTTGTCTCAGCGTTGGCTGGCCGGGCAGTCAGTCAGGCATAGCTAAACCAGACACAAGATATGCATTATGGGCGAGTCAAGAAACAAGCTGAATTGCAGCTACATGAACATACAACAGGCGAAATACAAGCGATATGCTGAGGAGTCCCGAAACCATCCCTGCGGGTCTAACTACACCAGTCCTTCGCCCGACTGCTTGGACAAACCGTCTTTGATGCCCTCGCGGGATGCGAGGAGCAATGCTAGCCTGGTCGTTGCCCGCTGGGCTCGAGTGTCCTCCGGTCCCACACGCGTCGTTGCCGTCGCCGAACCACTTGTCGAAGGCCGTCCTGCTTCGCCCACATTGCATAGTGGGATGGGAGGCATCTCGCGACCGACAGGTACGTCCGACAGCGGAGCTTCCACCTCGGTTGTATTGGTGCCTTCCGCGGGAGGAACAGTCTCGTCGCGCGAGACAACACTCGGTGCACCTTGCGGAGCGTCATCGGCTGGATGTTCCTCGTCGGGCGATGCGATGTCCCGCTCGCCTTGCAGCGCGTCGTCGTTGGTCTCGTTGCGGGTCTTCTCTTTGGGTTCCAGCCAAACGGCGGAGGGCGGGCGTGCTCGTTCTGACTGCCGTGGCAGTGTCGAGTTGCGGGCAGGGCCAGGGGGCTTTGGGGTCGCCTCTTCCGGGAGCTCGTCGGACCGCTCGCTGTTCCCATCGTCGCGATGCTCGTCCGGCCGATCGCGGCTCTCCTCTTCGGAAAGCTCATCGAACCCATCGTCCATTTCCTCGTCCGGAAGCTCTTCGAGCCGAGCTCGGGTCTCTTCTTCCCGGGGGTCGTCGGACCGATCGGAGCCTTGGGGACTCCCATGTGAAACCGCATCTTCCTGCCAGCCATCGACCCAGCCTTGGGCCCCGCGCCCATGCGGAGGGCTGGGAGGCTCGTTGGACCCGTGGCGAGCATCCGAGGTGTTGCTGCGCCCCTCCAAGTAGTAATCGGAGCGGTCGTCCCGGGTCCAGCTCCTGGATGCGGACCACCGACCGACCCGACCCCGCGAACCTCCGGAGTAAGATGCCGCCGGAGGTTGAGAGACTCGCAAACGGGCTTCAAGCTCCAAGACCTGGGAGCGAAGTCGCGCTATCTTGGAGTCCTTTGAGACAAGATCTTGACGTGCAGCATCGCGCTCCCGCATGGCGGCGACTGCCTCTCGGGAAGTGGTTGCGACCGAGGACGTCAACGCCGCGAGCTCTTTGCGGGCCTCCTCCTTGAACGCGTCGTGTGTGGCCTGCTGACGGTTCAGCGCAGCCCATAGGGTGGTGATGTTGTTGTTGAAGTAGGAGTGGTTCTCGTTGATCCTGGTAATGACGTGGGGGCCGGCGGCGTTTGGGGCGATGTAGGAGAACCTCGACGACATAGGGGAGGTCGATGCGGATGCATCGGGGTGGTCGGGGATTGCTTGCAACATGTCGTGCTCGAAATCCGGGGTGTATACGTCCTCGGATGCAGAGCTGCCTGCTGCATACGGGCCTGGGGTAGTCCCGCCCACATTTTGGTCGTGTACGAGCTCTGCTACATTTCGCAAGGTTTTCCAATTAGCTGGACACGTCAGCCGGCTCATAGATCACCAACGATGAGAGGTACGTACTGTTTCCTTGAGGAACAACGCCCATTGCATGGGCTGCAGTTCGGCGACGCTTCGCCGCTGGCCTCCGCGCAGAGATGTCCTCCTGCTGCTGCTTCCCCTGCTCCTGCTGCTCCTGCTCCTGGTCCTGGTCCTGCTCCTGCTCCCGCTCCCGCTCCTGCTCCTGCTCCTGCTCCTCCTGCTCCTCCTCCTTACCGTCCGCACCATCATGATCTTCGGGCGATGCCTGCCTCTTGCGTTTGGTCAGCGACGATGTGCTCCCTTGCCCGGGGGTGCCCCTTGCGTGCTTGACACCCGACGACCCCTCACGCTTGTTGCGACGGGTTTGCTTCTGGCCGACGGCACCCTTGCTCTGAGCTGCACGCAGCTCGTCCGCGAATGCCTGCGGGAGTGTCACGCTCATGGTGGACCTCCTGTCCACCTCGGCCGGGTGCGGGGTTTTTGCCGTCGCGGTTCGCGCCCATTCGTAGAATATCCACCGACGCTGATTGTAAGTCCACTTCGGCCCGGCCCTGGGCTGCTTAGCGGCGAAGCTGCACCCGAGGCTGCTCTTCGCGCACCCCTCGCAAACCACGCCGTGGGTGATGTTGATGCGACAATTGATGCCGCGCTGCCCGCATCTCCTGCACGCGAACCTCTGGAGATAAACGAGAGGAAGCTCAGTATATAATACGTCACGATGTAATGGAAACGTACCGGCACCACTGCAGCGTCCACGATCCCGTCGGCCTTGGGATCCCAAATCGTGTCGGAGGTTTGCAGCCACGAGAATGGCTTGCCATCTGAGCTTGAGGCAATCGGAGGGGTTGGGCGGCCGGAGGGTTTGGTTTTCGCAGCGGTCGGCCCTTTCTTCGCCGACGCGGGTGGGGGAGCGACGTATTTGCCTTTGTCGGCCCTCGTCCTCATGCGAGTCACCCGTCCCACAACTGTCACGGTCTGTGGACCAGCACCCCCTTTTTCGCCCCTCCTGGAAGTTCCAGTTTCCTCTTTCAGACCCTTTCCTATCTTGGACACCCCCTTTTTGGATCCCCTGAACCCCATTCCCGTGACCTCATGCTCCGTTCCCGTGACCGTATGCTTCATTCCCGCAGTTACCTCCCCTTTACCATGTGCTTTCCCGCCCTTTTGTCTTCCACCCGCGCAGCCTCGTTCCCCTTCCCATGTGATTCCCTTCCACTAGCACGTGATTGTCTTGCACTGGCACGTGATTCTCT
>NW_027138045.1:0-3646 GCF_003813185.1 Lentinus tigrinus ALCF2SS1-7
GCCACGTGAGTCACATCGCCAAGCGTAGTGGGTCCCGAGGGATAGAGTGAGGGAGTAGAGTCGAACGCGTGAAGGTCAACGCGTGGCACAGGGAGCAAACGACTGTTTGAACAAGTTCAGCAAGAATAACCGCATAGCAAACCACCGCCACGTACAAGTCATGGCTTGAAGGTCCACCAGAAGAGCGTGATGTGAGACATGGATCAAAGAGACGTTTGCGGGTGAGAGCTGATTGAACAAAGAAGTGACTGTGGGGAGAGTAGACTCGTCTGTCCAAATTCGGGCAGTCTCTTGCAAATTAGCGCCGTGCCATGTTTGCTCGCACCACCGTGTACTCGCTGTTGTGACTATGCTTATTGACCTCTTCGGGACACTCTCAGACACCCTCGGAGCCCCGACCGTGGACGGTGACTATCCTGTACGCATCGAGCTATCTGAAGACACCTGGTCAAGTCCCAATATGACTCAATATCGGGTGTATGCCGTCCGGATCTGCCCCTTGAGCCCGCCCTGGGACCGCGAACAGGTCGGTATGCTTCACGCGTTTGTTCACTGCATATTTTACTCACGCCGTGCAGGCTGCCTCACAGCGTGCTGCTTTAGTCCTGAAGTCGCCATCTCTCGGGGCCTTCATGGTCTGGATCCGAGCTCTTACCGAAGGCGACGCTCATCTTCACCCTTTCGGCCTATCAGCCTCTCGGCGCAATGCTCTGCTCGCCCTGGGACGGCTCTGCGAGGACATTGGCCAGCGTAATCACACCAGAGGTGAGACCGGTCCTGCAATATATCGTGACTTGCTGACATCTTTGCCACAGACTCCTCTCTAACTCCCCTGTGCCGCCCAGGAGATGCCACCAGGCTGGAGGAGATAGTCGCAGCACTGGCTGTATGGGCTTCAGACTACTATCCGGTATGTACTACAACTTCTCACCCTGTATTATGTGTACTAACGCAGCATGGCTCGTGCCCGCTCAAAGCGTCAGCTCACCCTCATGCCAGAGGTCATTGAGAACGTCGACATCGACAACGACGTGAGCAAAAACCCGGATGACTTCACTGCAGATCCCGTAGCTGAGCCTCACGCGAGCGCACACGGCATGTTCCCCGCCGATGCGATCCCCTCGTCCCTCGTCCCGCCCTCCGACACGTACTCCTCAGGCATGTCGCCGACGAGCTCGCACAGCAACCCGTTCACTCCCGCCGACGCACTCCAGATGATGTCCCTTGGGCATCAAAAGGATGTGCTGGAGATCGTCGACGCCGACCACGACGTGAGCGACATGCGGGAGGACGACAACTCAGAACCCATAGCAGTCCTCGACGCGAGCGCACACGGCATGTCCCCCGCCGATGCGATCGCCTCGTCCCTCGTCCCTCCCTCCGACACGTACTCATCAGGCACATCGCCAACGAGCTTGCACGTCACCCCGTCCATGCTCCCCGATGCGCTCCAGATGATGCCCACGCAGCGCAAGGATGTCCCGGAGAACAGCGACGCCGACAACGACGTGAGCGAGATGTCCGACCTCGACACGAGCGCACACGGTATGTCCCCTGCCGACGCGATCGCCTCGTCCCTCGTCCCTCCCTCCGACACGTACTCCTCAGGCATGTCGCCAACGAGCTCGCACAACAACTCTTTCACGCCCGCCGACGCACTCCAGATGATGTCCTTCGTGCATCACAAGGACATCCCGGAGAACGTCGACGCTGACAACGACGTGAGCAGGATTCTGGCCGACTCCTTCCATGCAAATCCAACAGCCGAGCTCGACGCGAGCACACACGGCCTGTCCCCCGCCGATGCAAATGCCTCGTCCCTCGTCTTACCCTCCGACACGTACTCGTCAAAGATGTCACGCACAAGCTCGCACAACAACTCGTTCGCGCCCGCTGACGCGCTCCGGATGATGCACATGCAGCCCAAGGATGTCCAGGAGAACAGTAACGCCGACGACGATGACAGCTTCAATCTGCAGTCGTTCAGGCGCACCTTGTGCAATTGCGGCGGCCCTCCCTCAGGCTCAGGAGAGTTGACGCGTCTGTCTATCGTTCTTCATCCCAGATTCCGATCAATGATCAGCACATACTATTCTGATTGTAGCGACTACGACTCTGTTCCCGACCTGGAGCCAATCACGCACGAAGATCTAGCATAGTAGTAGTAATCAGTTGGACGAGACGTAGTAATGTACTAGTTGAATACACAAAGGTTCCGCCAGGTCTAGGCACGTCAATGAATGGAGTGTGAAATGAAAATACCCGCCGGGTTACCCGCATGGGTCTGTACCCGCACCCGTACCTGTACCCGGACCTCCTGTACCCGTACCCTCAGAACCCGCGGGTGTCCGGGTACGGGTAGTGCTCGGGTACGGGTACGGGTGGGCGCTAAAGTACCCGGGGGTTACCCGCGCTGATGCCTAGTCGATTCGGCGTTGCTGCCGATCTCCTCCCCTCCCGAAGACCCTTGAGGTTGCGCGTAGCAGGAATGGGGAGGCTCCGCGACGGTGCTACCCGCCGCGGCCTCCTAAGCTCGTTCTTCAATCGCGGCCAACGCAGCTTGCAGTTGCTTGCCTACGCCGGTGCGAGTACCTGCCTTCCGGTTAGATAGCAGCATTGCTTCGTCGACTCTTGTATACACCGGTACGTCGACGCCGTCGATTGTGATGGTCCGGTTCTTGAAATCCAAGATGACGTTGTGCTTGAGGAAAAACGGCGTGCCAAGGATGAGATCGTATCGGTCGATATCTACCACGTCGAAGTAATGATACTCGTCGACGGGTCCAATCTTCATACGGGCCTTCGCTCCGTGATTGATCTTCGTGCGGCTGCCCTTCGCCCCCAGTTGCAGATTCATCTGCTCAGAGAGTTCAATGCAGTCCGCACTCGTAAGGAAAGCGAGTGTTGGCGATATTGAGTCCGTTGTACATCCTGAGTCAAATAACGTGTACGCTGGGATACCATTGACGGTTACCTCAGCGCACAGTGGTCGTTGCAGCACCTTGTTCCTGACAGGTTGGTCTTGAGGCTCCTTGAGTTTGCGGACCCTCGAATCGTACAGCCAAGCCGTTCGTACCGACTTCGAGGGTGGATCGTCCAAGGTCTGGAAGGCTTGAACTGTCTTCGCGGCCGCGAAGAACAGCTCGTCCTGGCGTTGTTCTTCCAGTTCCTGTTCTGATTTCTCCGTGTCTGGATCCGCTCGAAGAGCCGCGGAGTGCATAACGTAGAGTTGTTCTTCCCAGTCGTCTTCAATATACACCTCTTCTTCGGAGTCCTCGCTCGCGTATCCTTCGTAGTCTGATTGAGGAGGCTCTGGCTCCGGCGCAGTGTCACCTGCACCCCCCGGATCGCCTTCGTCCACCTCTAATTCCATCGTAGCTTCTTCTAAGGTTCCCGCGTGCATCCGTTGCTTAGATGAGTGACCGAACTTAGGGCACTTCGGATCGTTAGCGAAGTGTCCCATCTGTCCACAACCAAAGCAAGGACCCTTCGTCCCGGCCGATTGAACAGCAGGTGTCGTTGGCTGAGACCTAGCCATGGGCTTGACAGCATTCGCTGGTCGTGTGGTGTTCCCACTGGTCCGAACGAATGTGGTCTTCTTCTTGAATATCGGTCCGCGAGAACGGGCAGCCTCTTCCTTCTTAAT
>NW_027138046.1:0-3638 GCF_003813185.1 Lentinus tigrinus ALCF2SS1-7
GCGCACGCTTTGCAAGATAGAATTAGTCTCAAGTCCGACCGTGCACTCGAGTCTCGGAATAGTGACTCACCGTCTCCGATGCAGCTCACCGGGTCGGCTGCACGAGCACTTCACTTGGAGTCCGGACGCCTTGCAGATTTTTCAGGTGAGTGCAACAATGCTCTGAGAGTCATTAACGCAGGCACGCCTACTCACATTTGCAGCTCTCCTCCCGACCACCGCGTCTCCTCCCTCTCCCCGGCCCGCCACGCTCTGTACGATACCCGTCAGCACAGACACGCACACTCCAACAACTCACCTCCGGTGTTCGCCCGGTTCGCCCGTCTCGACTGCGCCCGGACGACGCGTCAATGGATGCGGCTCGGAGCTGAGGTGAGCGACACATCACTAGATCTACTAACGCATGCACATAGGGCACACTCGAGCACCGGGCGACCGGGAGCTACGCATCGTCAGCGCCCACACGCGTTCTATCGAAGGTACGAATTCTCACCTCGGACATGCAGTACTCACGTTCTTGACTATTGACTAGTCCTACACCCGACGTGTCGACGCGCACGCGATCCCTCAGCAAGCCTGTCAGGTCTGGAGATGAGCAAGACACGCAACTGGAGTCCGAAAGCGGTACGTACCGCGCACATCGTCGGTCCATAGGAGACCTGAGCTCGACCCGGGTTCAGATCGCACCACTCGTCCTTGTCCGGGGCTTCAAGACGTCGTCAGGGATCTGCGCCCCAGTACCAAGCACGAGGTACGTACCAGTCGTCTTCGAAGACGTGGACCCCACCCAGCTGCCTCGGTCGTACTTCACAGGCTCGCCCGTCACCCGTTGCACGTCGCACTCTCCGAGTCAGCCCCAGTCACGCTGCTCTTGCAAGCCACCGGTTGCGCAGCGAGTCAGGCGAGGAGCAGAGTCATGGGCGGTCAGCGTGCGTAAGCGACGCAAACGAGAGGTACGTACCGGATGGCGTGGCGCTCTCCGTGAGCCTCAGAGCTCCCATAATCGTACTGACGGCGTCTGTCTACAGTGGACCCGCGCACGATCTGGGTTGCGGAGCGAAGGCGGCCTCATCCGGGAGCTGCAAGACACCGTCAGGACTCTGTGCGCACCGGTACACAGCGGAAGGTACGTACCAGGTGAACGTGAACTTGAACCCACCGGGCAGTAGTACTTACTCGTAGTTCCCAGCCTCACATGTCGCTCTTCGGCCCCGGGCATGACGTTCTTGAAGACCGGATCGGCTGCAAAGTGCACGCACTCCGGGGGGAAGCGGGTCAGCCCAAATGCAGCGAGGTAACTGTACGTACCGGTTCTCTCCACGCACGAAGCCGTTCGGCTGACTCATGACTGTAGGTGCAAGGTTAGCTTTCCGCTCTTCTGGTCGTGACTTGCGAGCTCACCGCTTATGCCGGTCCGCAGGGTCATGGTCGGCCGGCGTGCTGCATGCATGAGCAATGCGAAGCAAGGTACGTACTGCGTGTATGTCCCACTGGCAGATAGGACCGTTGGTCAGGACTCGGCGCGCACTAGAGTACAGCGGAAGGTGCGTACCAGTTATCTTCGAGGACGCGGACCTGCTCGCCAGAGCGAGAAGCGCACTCGAGTGCCGCCATGCAGGTGCCATGTACGAGACATTGTAAGTGCTTCCTGGGAGATGTCTGCGTGGTCGTCGAAGTTGAGTGTCACGTACCGAATAATCCACGTAGTATTGCGCAGGTTGTAATCCCATGAGATCAAAGACAGGTCGTTCTTCGTGGTGCTGCGTGCAAGAAAGCAGCAAGACTGCAGAGAGAACGAGGGATGCGACCGACTGACGAGCACAGGGAGGCAGGGGACAAGATGGAAGGGAGGAGGGAGGAGGGGCAGGGGAAGTGATGTGACAATGCAAATGCTTGCGAACAAGGCTGGCATGCCGCATGGGCACGTTCAAGTGTACCGATTCGGGTGCATGCCCGGAACAACCGGAAGAGTCGGAAGGGTTACCTTCGGCAGGGTTACTTTTGGCAGGCTGTGGTTATGGAATTCAAAATGCAGTATTCGGTACAGCCAACTTAACTCGGAGACAGTCTCTCCCTCAAGCTCGTGGTACCTTTCCCTCAACGGCGCAACTGGTCCCCCACACCCATCTTGATCTTGGAGACAGTTGTGTTGTCCTCCAAGTCCTCCTGACTATGCCGGCTGTCCGAGTCGTCTGGCCCCGGGCATCGAAGAATCGTACAGGTGTAAGCTTCAGGTCATGCGACCGCGACCGGAGACTGAGCACACGCATGTACCTGCCATGCTTGCGTCCGATTCCCGACGTCAGTGTGTCATCCAAGAGCTTGAGAGTCAAAGACCCTGACCGATGAGGCCGTTCATCTGGTCTTCGGCTCGAGTCACCCGAATGTCTCATGCTTGCCGTCGCAACGAGGCGGTTAGAGCCGTCGAAGTTCGGATCCGGCGAGATCGACCCATAACTGGAGCTGGGATGTTCAGGTTGCAAGATGGGAGCTCACGGTGGACGCGCCTTGTGGACGGTCAGCTAGCTCTTGGGCTGTTAGATAGACTGAGACACGGAGTAAGATCAGTGAACGGTATGTATTGCGAGTAGTGTGCACCACATTCCCTGGTATCTGGACAACTTGAAGGATGTATCCGAGTCGCATCTTCACCAGGACAACCGGTCGCAGCGATGACTCGGATCTGGCATGCCAGCAGCCGGTCACGGTGGCGCAAGCGAAGTACTCTGAACGGGGCAGGTCGCTGAGCGGGAAGAGCATGGGCCCTGGGCGTGCACGGAGTGTGCTATTCGATATATTCAATGCTGCATCCCATATGGGACCTGAACACTGTGCATGCCGTGTTCGCGATGTGTGACTAGATCCTCGAGTCAGCAAGCGGGAACTACAAGCGAGCACTCACACTGCGCTGGGTCCGAGCCTCGTCCGAGTTGTTCCCGAGGTGTGGTGCGGTCAACGACCACGCTCGTGATTCAATGTAATGCACACATTTCCTTGACCCCGTCCGTCGGTCCATCTGCATTCTACGACCTGGAATCTGAACGCGGACTCCGGACTCTGAGTCACCGCATCGAGCCTTGGAATGCAGGCGTGAGCTTGAGCTTGAGCGGGCGGACGTGTTGCGAGGTACGTTGCGACTCGGTTCAAACGGCTCACGATGCGGGTCACCATTCGGGTCCGACGAGATCGACTCTGCTGTCTGGACATGCACAGCTGGACCATGCATGACGGTGAGCAGTGGTTAGTATTCACAGCGCACTGCGCTTTCGTGAGGTCTGCAAAAAGGACATTCAATTTGAGATAATGTACTCTACACTGCGCGACATGTGCTAGTAGTAGAGTAGAGTACACGAACAGAACGAAGGGGCGTACCAAACAGCGAATGGTGCGTGCTTGGGCGCATCCCCTGCCGGACACCCACCGCGCTTCTGAGCTCTGTCGCGGTTACGAGAAAGGCGACGGGACTCGGACTTACCGGGATGGCGGCATGCAGGATGGCCGCTCCCGAGCCCGAGTCCGACAGCCCGAGACCAAATCGATCCGTCGAGCGCGACCGCAGGCGGACGTTCAGAGGCGTGATCGGAGACGGCGCCGCGATCGCCTGGGACGTCATCCGGGGGTACGAGTACATCGACTGC
>NW_027138047.1:0-3549 GCF_003813185.1 Lentinus tigrinus ALCF2SS1-7
TGCCATATACATTGATAGTACGTACGAGCATGCAAAAAAGTACACGTTCTAGGTGAGTGAGAGTACTTGCTGCTGGTGACGAGTCGGGGACGGGTACATACATTTCTGATCGCTAGTGCTCCTGCTGGCGGAATACACGCTGGTGGGAGATGGCGTAATTATGAGTATCCCAAAGACTGTTCTGCGCACCTGGATGACATCTCGCCCTCTGTCTCACATGTTCTGACCGGTGCGTACAGATTTCCCATCACCTGTTATGGTTAGTGCGATGACTGAAGTCAGATCCACAAGGTACGTGTTCCTCTTGAGGCTCTGATGTTCTGAAAATTTGCAGGGACATTGCAGCGGCGAGAGAGCCGTCGACAGGCTCAGGTCCGAAGGTGCTAGTCAATCGTCAAGACTACGCTGCGCGACCCCAGCATTGTCGGCAGTCGGCACGTCAAGGATGCGCTAGGAGACACGTGAGTAGCTGCGTGGAATGTATGACGTCCCGGACGACAGGCAGAATATCGCTCTCGACCCGCCCTCGATCCTCCTCATGGACTCGGGCATGTACACGATCCAGGAGTTCATCTGCAAGAACTGTGAGGTGTACCTCGGCTGGAAGTTCGTTCGTGCGCACGACGGGCTGGAGCGCTGCAAGGAGGGTCATTTCATCCTCGAGCTCGAATTTGTGCAGGAGCAGGACGCGTCCTCACCTTCCGCAGTCGCAGATGACGACGAGCAGAGCCCCTTGCAGAGCAGCGCCGCGCAGGAGGCCGCTGTCGCCGCGAGGCTGCAGAACTCTGCATTGCTGCAGCCACGGCGACTCCGGCGATACCCAACACATTGGACGTGATGGCGGGGGACGAAAGCAAGGATAGGTCGGCAGCTCGACTTGCGGTGGCATTGGCAGCATCAACTAGGCCGATCATTGAGCCTCGACACCCGTATTCTGCCCGTTCCGAGACTTCCTCCACTGTCGCATCAACAAGGGAGTATATCTCGCCCGGGAGTTTCTGCGCGACGATGTCAAGGCCTGTGCCAAGCTTTCCGAGCACTGCTAGCGACTCTAGCAGGGTCTCGATGTATGCGAAAGAGTCTGCTTCGGGGTTGTGTGCAGGATGGGGAGATGTGCGACACGTCACACGGACGCGAACATCTCAGAAGCGAGTGTACCGGGAGGAATTGAACGAGACCGGTGTCAGAGCGGCGGTCGGAGGATATCAGTGAGCACACCACATCGCTGAGTATGACCTGGAGAGCTCACCTTGTACGTCCCATCACAGCGCAGCCAGAATCCTGGTCTCTCTTCAGCTTCGAAGCCTGGAAGTGCGCTGTAGATTGTAGCACTTACCGTCAATGGCCGGCGAGAAAAATGCGGTGACTGCAGGCCACAGGAACTCGAGAGTATTCGAACCTGAGCACTCGCGCAGAGGCCAAGAAGATTTGGGCCATAGAATCGGCTACTGCTTTGAGGATCCGCGAGCCTGAGGTGCATCGAAAAGTACGTCATTCTTGGAAGCGAGTGTGGGAGGCATTGAACAAGGCTGGCATCGGTGCGTTGATGTCTAGGTAAGTGAAAGGATGTCGGTGAGCACGCCACACTAAATATGACCTGGAGAGCTCACCTTGTAGAGCAGCCTGGCCGCCGCGTGCTGTAGGCTGGAGCATCTGCTGTCTATGGCCGGCGAGCAAAACACGATGTCCGCAGGAACTCGAAGCAAGACTTCCAAGTCCGGTGCGACACGTTGGTCAAGTCCCGCACGCAAATACAACCCTTGCAGATGAAGTCCCATCAGTTCACGTTCAGTTGTATGTGTGACATTCTGTGATACAGACGACAACAGGACGGCTTACCATGGAGGATGAGCAGCTTCGCAGAATTCCGGCGGCGATTGTGAGCCCCACACGCACTGTCCGGATGCAGTGTTGACACTGTTGAGGATCTACAGAGGCGCGGCTGAGCTAGCGACCTTGCTTGCTGATAGGCAGAGTTGGTGCTCACGAGCGAGGAAACCGCTTGCAGTGTCGGCGGAGGCAGGGAGACGGCGGATGGCTCGGGATGGTGGATGGACGGCAGACGGCAGACAGCGGACGGCGGACTGTGGACAGCAGGCGGCGGACAGCGGACAACGGACAGCAGACAGAGGATAGCGGACAGCAGGCAATGGACGGCGGATGGTGGACTACGTGGACATGGTAGAGCAGAGAGAGCCTGGGTTCGACGACGCTCCAGGAGAGCGGTACAACCCAGACTATCGGGCCTCGTACATAGTTCACTCGCGTATCATCGATGTATCTCGACTACTTAGAATCAGTCAAATGTCACGCTTCCTGGAATTACTTACGGTGCCGATGATCCCAATCAACACAAGCGACGCTGCACAAATAAACCAAGCCCATGTTGAGGACACAAGACACAGGTTTTCAAGGTGCGAGACTTGATTGACATGGTCTACTATGCGTAAACACGAAGGCTACTACTCGTCCAGAACTCGGAGATCCAGTCTGTGTAGGAGTCCTCACAATCTGCAAACCTCGAGTGCTTGCCGACGTCTGCCAAAGCAAATCTTTCGATCCCACCTAAGGTCCCGCCAGCCCGTCTTGTACCAACGACGCAAGTGCCCGAAAAAGAGGTCCCGAACGTGCGTGTCAGCGTGGACAGCGTCTTCCTTCGGCTCCTCCTCAATCGTCTTTGCGCTTGCTCGGGCTGTCGCGGGCGTGCCGAGGCGTGAAAAAATTCCCATCATGGTCGTGCAGCACATGTTGCATCCGATCTCGCTGCGTCCGAGGTCTGGAAGGGGATATTATCCTTGGGGTGCCGTGTGCTCCGAGTCGGCAGGATGCAACCGGAGGCGGGTCTTGCAATGCGAAGCTGCCCCTCGGTGGCCCGCGTAAAGTACAGCTGTGGAGGGTCGGCTGTGAGCATGTCGAGAAACGCACCTGCTTCACAGTCGCCGGTCGGGCCGCGCTTCTGCCAGAACAGAAACGAGGGTCAGCCGACAAGAAAGACAATAACTTATGCGACATCTACAGTGCCGTATGTGCTGGCGAAGTCCTGCACGTTCCCGACGATGGCAAACACTTGGGTACCCGCCGCCGGGACGAAGACGATCTCTTGCGTGGGGATGCTGCCGTCGGTGTTGGTCCACGCCGCGAGGAGCTCGTTGTTCGCGCCGAAACCCCGTACCAAATTACGACATCGTCCCGGAAAAACCTGAGCTCCCGGACCATGAGTGCGCCCGGTCTCCGTTCTCCTGATATGTAGACTGAAACAGAAGTTAACCTCGGCTATGCGCTTCCAGCCTGTCGGGAAACATACCGAGCATGACAGTCAAGATCTTCCGAACACTCTTGCGAGGATTCGAGTAGTTTGGGCAGACGTCTGGCAGGTGGCGAACACCCGGTTAGAGCGGCAAGCGGAGAATGATGACCTGGGGACACTGAAGCGGTGGGATGTCGAGACGTCGGAGAGTCGCTCTGTGTGTGGACAAGTACACGGCCTTCTGGCCTGGTAGGGCATGTAGGGTAACACGTCCGCATACTATGTGTGTAACGATGTCAGCA
>NW_027138048.1:0-3517 GCF_003813185.1 Lentinus tigrinus ALCF2SS1-7
GGTGCGACGATGCAATATTGAACGCCCAGCCATGCCGGTAAGGCTCCCATGCCCGCTCGTGTACTCCTTTGGGTCGATAGACTGTGCCGCTGGATATAGCATCTGCCATGTCCTTGACCGGTACCGAGGTGTAGTGCGAAAGCACCATATATGTGAGGTATACCATGCCTGCCCGGGATGTCTTCAGATCATAGTACTCAAGCACTCCTCGGACGACTTGCAAACGCCTGAGAGTCCCTGCGACCTCTTGACAGAGGGCCTCGTCAGCAGCGTCGAGCAGCTTCCGTGGCTCGCCTGACTGCATGCTCGCCGGATCACATACTCTCCGTGTGTAGAACTCTGACCCAGTGCACTTTGCCACGTTGGACGAGCCCGGGGACAGCTCTTCCCCGAGGTCATCGTACCCATGCGCTTCCATGCATTCGTGGACCAAAGCCGCAAACACGGGATCTGCATCCGCGTTTCCGCTAAGCACCTCTGTCATCCGCGGCAACGCGTCCTCCAGGATGTCCCGGAGCTCACTCCTACGGGATGTGTGAGGGGCAACATGGCGTCGTGACACCGCATCATGGCACAGGTCCGCCGGCCACTTCATCTTGATTATCTATATCACGCGACGCCATTAGCACCCTAGTCTTTCATATGTGAACAATTCCACTAACCTCAGTGCCTGGCACGTAATCATGTCCCATGGCATGAAGTTCCGCCCACGTAAACGAGAAACGCTTGCCTAATTGCGTGCGTAGACGTGCGACTTCAAAGGGTGCGCCATGGGTACGGTTACCGTCCAACCATATCACGTCCACACACGGCTGCACAGTAGCTCGACGCTTCGCCTCATCTACGTGCACAATTTCTGCCGGAAAGGCTCGCCATGGACAGCCTTTTACCAAAGGAGTCTTCCGAACCACCATACACCAGCTCCCTAGCATTGGTATCGGCGGCGGCGGTCTGATTCCGTTTCCACACTCAGCACCTCATAGGGAACATGATCAAACCAAATTTACTCACTTGCTTGATGCCGTAGCAACCTTCCGGCCATCCCCCTTTCTTGAAACGGGTGCAAGCGACTGCACCTCCACGTCAACGCTTGCCCCGCTCAAGCGAGAGGATCGACGTGCCCCAGAAATCGACTGCGGTGCTCCCGAGTCCTTCCTCTGCCTGGCCGCCGGCAACTCCACATCGACGCTTGCCCCACTCAAGCGAGAGGATCGACGTGCGCCAGAAATCGAATGCGGTGCTCGCGAGTCCTTCCTCTCCCTAGCCACCGCATTCTGCTTCCCACTGGCCGGGACTACAACCTCTTCTTCTGACCCGGGCCCGACTACACGATCGGCACCTGAGTCCGCTGTTCCCGTCCCCACTTCGAGTCCCACCCCGCTCAGGCGTGCAGACCTTCTTTGTGGGTTTCCAGGTTCCCGCCTTGCGGAAGACGATGCACGCCTAGCTCCACTCGGGTGTGGAGATTGCAGGAGCATGTCTGATTGTACAGTCGCCAAGGGCACAGAGGGTGATTGGTCAGGCTGGCGTTTCGAGGCCGCCCCCAACGAGCCTGCACTTGGCGGGGTTATAGAGGGCCTATCTGATCGCAGAATAGAGGGTGGCAGGTTGGTCGTCTCATTGGAATCGGGAGCTTTCGAGTGCGAACTCGGTAGAGGGACACATGGGGGAGGGTGGGGTTGGACGTCGGATGCCGGCGTGTCGGAGGGGTCGGTCTGTAGATTCGACAACGGAACGTCTGAGTGCGCAGATGGGTGGGCAATGGAGGATGGCAGGGTTGAGTGCATCTGCAAGGTCACACCCTCCGAGTGCGCACTTGTTGCTGGCAGACACCGAGGCGGGTCTGCTCCACCTAGTGCCGGGATCGACTGTGATTTTGATTCTGGCACCTCCAGGTGAGGGCTCCGCTGCGCGACAGAGGCTGTTGTCTCGGACAGCGGAATGGGCATTGCGGTCTTGTTGGCCAGCGATGGCAGTTCGATGGGTAATGCCTGCACCAGCCGGAGGACGAGTGCATCTCGTAACAGGGCTGCATCTGGTGCGTCAAATTTCAGCCCCGGGTCGGCAGGGTCACGTCCGCACAGAACCTCCAGGATGAACTTTATAGCGTAGAGGCCGCAATTCATTGTCCTGCCCTGTTGCGGTACCTTCGCCTACCCATTCCATAGTCAGATTACCACTCGGGTATAACGATGGGGCAGTCACTCACGTAGTCGCGACCATTTGGCCGCACCCATCCTGCCTGAAGCAGATTCTCACTGCGACGTGCGTTGTGCTCCCATTCCAAGTGTTTCCATATTCTCTAAGTTACGGGTCAGCCATCAGCATGTAATGAAGCTATCCGAGAGGTCAACACAGACGTACATTCAAGAAGGCCTCTGCGCGTCTCTCTTCATGCAGGCTGTCGTACACATGAATCGTCTTCTCACGAAAGTCAACGATTCCAGTCATCCAGTGACTGAAGTCGACCCAGAACCCTGGGATAATCAGGAGGTGGTAGTCGAAGATGTCCTAGGTGCGTGGGGTTAGTCTTATACGTCACAGCCACTTCGCTAATCGCACACACATACCTGTCGGTACCAGAAACCCCACCGGTGGCTTTTAGGGGCTGGCAGTCCTTTGTCCACCACTGACTGCGATCGTATGCCGGGGGCCTTCAGTATTAGGCTGGCTGTGCTCTGTGGGCATATGAATACCCTGTCCAGTGCCGGGCGCATGGCGTTAGGCTCCGGGCCAAACGCCATGTCCCACATGCCCAAGCGCAGGTCGGTGACGACTCCTCCAAGCAGTGGGTCCATCAGAAATTTTGACAGACCCTGATCGGAACACAACGCCTCCATAGCCCACGTCTGGAACGCCTCCTTGCCCAAGGTCCAGTTGGTGTTTGATGGCGACTCTCTAAGCATCGCCAGCTTGCTCCTGACGTCTGTGCGTGTCGCTATCGACGGGTCTATGAGTTGGTGTTCCTGAGATGCAGCAGTCTCCTGTGACGTGTGGACCTTCACTCGCGAGTTTAGTACTAGGGTACGTCTTGCCGTATCTAACCCGTCGCTATCCAAAGACGGCTTCTCAGTCAGCTCTAGGACCGAGTCCGTGCAGGCTTGCTGGTTCATCGGCCTTGGCGAAAACTACGCAGACCGGCAACGTTAGCTAACCGCACTAGCCGCTTATATAGCGCAGAGTTCAAGCTGGACGCTCACCACCCTCGGCAACGATTCCCATGCTATCGTTGGCTCGAAGTCCTTGAATACTTCCTCCACCACCTCAGTCAGCAGGCCACCTTCATCCTCGACATATGACGTCCAGATTGCTTGGAAAATCTCCTTAAGGTCGTCAACAGCCAGGGCCTGGATCTTAGCCTGATGCAGATCGAAATGCAGCAGACGACCCCATGCGAACAGGAGACACCAGAACCCGCATGAGCTACCGTCGCTTTGTAGGCCTGTCGGCACTTCAACGACCTCGTGCTCGCTACGCCGGAACGCTGGCTCGAGATGCTGTAGTATAGCTTCAGTAC
>NW_027138049.1:0-3502 GCF_003813185.1 Lentinus tigrinus ALCF2SS1-7
ACAAATGTGCTGCGTAGCCAAGAAGCGTCCCTACAGATCTCTCAGCCTTGCCACCAGAATCCGGCCAGCGGTTGAGGAGCTACGGCCCTTGCCACTGGCTTGCCACCATTTGCCACCGGCCCCATGGGCATGGAGCCCGGCATTATATAGATAGGTTCTCAGGCTTGTCAAGGCGTTCTATGGTCTCAAACAAGGCGGCCATGTTTGGAACCAACACTTCAATTCAACCATGGTCGACAAGCTGGGCTTCCGACGGTTGTCAGCAGACATCTGCGTGTACATCAAAATGGTCGGCCCCGAGATGATCGTTTTTGGCTTGCACGTGGACAACATGCTTGGCGGCACAGATTCTAATGCGCTAATGGACAACTTCAAGAAGCAGATCAAGTGTCATTACGACATCACGAATCTCGGGATACCGCGCATGCTCCTCGGGCTTGAGGTCGTACACATGGTGGAGTCACACACGATCACCATCAAGCAAAAGCATTTCGTTCTGTCAGCGCTGGAGAGATTCGGGATGTCAGGGTGCGCACCAGTCTCCACACTGATGGACCCGAACGTGCGGCTCGTCAAGGAACCTGAGGATGTGGATCTGTCGGAAATGAAGGACGTTCCTTACCAAGCCGCAATCGGAATGCTAATGTATGCAGCACTCGGGACTAGGCCGGACATCAGCTACGCCGTCCAAATGCTATCCCAGTTCAGTTCGCGGCCCGGAGCGACGCACTGGACTGCAGTCAAGCGTGTCTTCCATTACCTCAAAGGAACACTAGACTATGGCATTACATACGGGCGCAAGGGGGAGCCGCGCACGCGGGCATACTACAAGAACTTTCGGCTGGAGGGATACACAGATGCGGACTGGGGAGCAAACCCGGTGGACCGGAAGTCCATTTCAGGCTACTCGTTTCTGATCGGCAGAGGATTGGTAGCATGGAGTTCGAAGAAGCAGATCGCGGTGGCGCTCTCATCAACAGAAGCCAAGTACATGGCTGTCTCTTATGCAGCTCGGCACGCTATCTGGATGCGCCAGCTACTTGCGGAACTCACTTTCGAGCAGACACGCGGGACAGACTTGCGAGCAGACAACACGTCGGCCATTACGCTATCCAAGGACAATGTACAACGTGCGCGGACGAAGCATATCGATATACGACATCACTTCATCCGGGAATGTATCGACGCGGGCACGATATTGTTGAAATACGTACCAACTGCAGAAAATGTCGCGGACTTATTCACGAAAGCCTTACCACGCGAGCGTTTCCATTATTTATGGAAGCAACTCGGCATTTTGTCAGATGACGAGTTGAGGGGAAGTGTTGGAGTATAAGCAAGATACTTATCACTCTTTGTATTATCACTTACTTCCTTTGTATTTGGTTACTTATATTACTTACATCTTAGCGCTTACAATTATCTATCTACACTTGTTCCTCTCCTCGTACAGTGTGCCACTCCAACACATCTTACCTGAGCAATCAGGAGATATCAGGGCATGGTAGGCTGGCCAGTCACTCCAAGGACACAAAACCATATGGGCAACGTGCAGCTAATGAGCATGGTTTTGTGTTGCTTATTGTCATGGAAATCTGCCAGGAAATGCCCTCATGATCACCAAAATACGAGCCCATACACCTCTCAACCAGCACAGATGTAGCTGTATTGGCCCAACCAGGGCACGTACATGCATCATTCAAACTGCAGATTGTGCCTCTGAATGTGCCACACGCACCACGGCTGACAGAAAGGGCACAGAAGCATTAATAAAACCCACAGAGCCAAAGTTTACATGTGCAGAAAACCACCCCACCCAACAGACGTGGGTGCCGAAGCCCAGCCAGGCCAGCTATGGCCTCAAAACCACCACCGGTGCGTAGCCTTGCATCTTCCGCACGCACTGGACCCCACATCTGGTGCAATCCGAGTGCCGGTTGGCCGGCAAATGCCCCGTCCGTCCGGAAAATGGACCCCACCATGACCAAAGTTCAGCACGGACGTGGCCGTTGCTCGCTAACCGTCAAACCTGAGAGCCTGAAACCTTGTGCAGTGCGTAGCCAGGCTTCTTGCGGTCACACCTGAACCCACGTCCAGGGGCCTAACATGCACGGTTGGCCCAGAAACACCCCGTCCGTCCGAAAACCACCCGGACCTTGGCCAAGTTCCGGGGTATTATAACACTAGGGTAGAACGGCGGATGCAGTCCTGTCCCCGTCTCCACGTACTGGTCCCAGCACCATGGCGCAGGCCCTTCCTCATTCCCCTCCTCCATCAGCTCCAGATACGCCGTCAGCAACGACACTCGCGCCGCAACGTTCCCCACAGGTCGCTTCGGTCCCATGTCGGCAGGTAAGCAGTAAGCAAGTGCACGCAGGGGAGAGTCGAACAACCCCCCCTCTCACCCACCCCCGTCCTTTTAACTATGTCCCATGACTCCTCCCGTCCTCTATCGATCATTTCATCCCTCGCAAATTTTCACCCTTCTAGATCGTCACATCCCTCTCACTCATCCCCCGCCTCTTCTCCGCCCTCCTGCCGTTCCGCATCATACCAATCTCGTCCTCAATTTCCTTTTCCGCTACGTCCCCGTCCCTCGACCCCCACCAATCTCCTTTTATCATCTATTACCTTCACCCAGGGACCAACACGAGTTTTAAACGGGTATTTTTGGGGTTCCGTGACAACATGTCACACTGTAAGTCCGGTGTAAGTAACAGTTCTTATCTCTGTGACCTGAAACTTTGCAATCTTGTTCTTGAGATGCTGGGCTCAGTTTTTATCCGTTTCACATGATCTTAGCATCGTTGGAAAGCTCTCGACAAGGCCTACAAAATAAGCGCCCTAATACCCGTTTAAAACTCGTGTTGGTCCCTACCTTCACCCGGCCTTCAACACCTGTCAATTAGCGACCACAATGCTGTGCACCCTTATCTCCCATCAAATCTCCAAGATCCCTCCCACTCCTTCATCTCTCATCAATTTCCTAAATCTCTGCGTCCCCGACGCACACTTGCCCCGTGCCCCCTTCTACCTCATATACCCTTGTCACCATCCTCGTTTTCGACTGAGCCTACTCACCACACAATCCATCAACCCTAAGTCTCTAGTACTAGCTGTCCACAATCCCGGCCATCCGCGTCAGCTGCCTGACTCCCTCTGTGTGTGTAAACACACACAGAGGAATTCACTCACCTTTCCGCCCATGGCCCCTCCTCGTCCATGTCAACCTATCTCTTGACTTGTGCTTTATGATCGCCTGCCTACTCCCACTCACTCCTGCTCTCACATTATGCACCATCCCCCCATTCTCTCCCGACCCTCCTCCTCTCTCACTTGTGGTCTCGATGCCCAATCTCTGCGTCGACGGCGCACACCTCTCCATGCCCTCCCCCACCTACAACCGCCCGCACTTAGACGCCCTACACCACAGCCACTCCTCTCCCACACACACAGCGTGCGTCGACCGCGCACGCCTCCTCACCACTCTCCACACCGTCCC
>NW_027138050.1:0-3486 GCF_003813185.1 Lentinus tigrinus ALCF2SS1-7
TCGGTGTTGCTGCCGTCCTCCTGAGGGGTAGCGACGACGCTGTTGTCGTCCTGAGCCTGAACCAGCCCATCGTCGCCGACTTGAACGCCGATGTGCTCTCGAGGGGTTTTGGCGAGAGGTGTGAGGTCCATGGCGTCGACGTCCATGGGGACGGTATGCGTAGGGACGTGGAGTAGGACAGCGTCCCAAATCAGCCTGGTGAGCTCCTCTTGATAGACGGCGGACACTGCCATAGACTCGGATATAATTCGAGCCACCTCCCAGAACTCATGGCTGACGTCGAAGTGGAGCTTGAAGCGCCAAGTGGCCTCAACGGTAACGTAGATAGTGCAGACAGACTGTGGGGAAATATCAGTGAGCGTGCCCAAGTTGAGGGGAGCCTAAGAAGCACATACCTGCCATATGTCGAATATCACTCTCGAATCCGGGAAGAGAAGGTTTGCCACAGTGACCGGTGGATCAGCGGAAACCACACCATCGGCGAGTTGGGATACGACCAGGCCATCTACGAGTCCGTCAGCGCGAGGTAAGTATATCGAGCTGGACATCCACGCTCACAGTAATCTTTGGCACACTCCACAATGAGGACATGAACGCGCTGGAAGCGATCGGGAGCACCAAAAGGGACAACGCGACCAGAGACCATCTCGTCGCGGAACGTGATGGTGCCACTCGCAGAGAAGGCGACCAATGCTTGTCTGACAAGGAGAGGGTAAGACCCAACAGGAGTCAGACGTATGTGTCGCAAAAGATCACGTACTCGTACAGAGACATTGCGGTGGGAAGCAGCAGCAGTTGAAAGAGTTGACGAGAGGATTGTGGCTCAGGCTCAGGAGGAGCCCGTCCTAAAACTGGGCGCTGAACAAAGCAGCCCGGGGAACGCCATGAAGGTCAAGACAAAGAACCGACCTTCGGGCCGGACACGAAGACCGTTCTGCGGCACGTGACCGCGACACGCTGATGATGATCGCACGCCTCGGACGCGTCGGGATGGCTGCACCACACTTCGACCTTGATATTGTCCCTCTCCCGCTGATACACTGATTCATGCCACTACGCTACAAGCAGAAGGTCCACCTCAATAATGGACACACCCGAGGCATCACTGCTGTCGCCTTTAGCCCCAAAGGCACCTACGTGGCCACGGCCGGCCTAGACGGCCACGTATGCATATGGAGAGTCTCGGATGGGAAATTGTTGTACAGATTCTCCGGAATCTCTCCGGTTCTCTCTATTACATGGACAGGGTGCGAGGAAAGCCTTCTCTTTGGAACGAAGGATGGCAACATCCTCCTGCTGTCCGTGTGCAAAGCTCTGGTATCTTATTCATCTGTGGCTACGTCCTTCCGTTCTCATGGATATTTTCACCAGAATGACTTCTCTATGCGCGGGTTCTGGGCTCACAAGTATCCCGTGGAGCACCTGGCCATGAGCGGGGCCCGCGTCGCCTCTGGTGCGTTCGGCGAGCTCAAAGTGTGGCAGTGGCGCGACAAGGGTACGCGCTGATCCTGTACTGTGCTAACCAGCACCGCTTATATCCTCTCATGCACTCTAGAGCAAAGATTTGTCTGCCAGGTTCAACTTCCGGAGCCACCGAAGACCTCGCACAACGAGCACAAGGAGGTTATCGTGACCAGTTTGCATTGGATGGGCTCTACCCAGCAACCGCTGCTAGTCGT
Source organism: Lentinus tigrinus ALCF2SS1-7 (assembly GCF_003813185.1). Classification (NCBI taxonomy): domain Eukaryota; kingdom Fungi; phylum Basidiomycota; class Agaricomycetes; order Polyporales; family Polyporaceae; genus Lentinus; species Lentinus tigrinus. Next base: position 1,680 of record NW_027138050.1, read on the forward strand.
GACGTACATGTTTCACGGTGTTCAGTAAGCACGCGTATTGTGTATTGCACAAGTTCGGTTACGTTGATGACGAGATCGCTCAGAGTATTCGATGCAAAGACCTGGCAGAGTACCCGTACCATCTCATTGCATGGTAAAATGTCTGTACGCTCTCAACGCCTCTAACTCTCATCCAGTATACTGACTCATTGCAGTGCACACGCGAGCCTCTCGGCCGATGGTAAGCATATTGCCGTGTCGAACTTAGTTCGCGGGTTCGACGTCTATCGTCTCCACGACGAGACACCCGTAGGCTTGATGACGCACGAGGTGGGGAAGCCTCGTCCGACCCCAATCCTCTTCATACATAACGGTCGGGCTTTGGTGGGAGGGAGCCTCTCGGGCAAGGTTACAATCTGGGATCTGAATTTGGGTAAGATGCACACCCTTAACATTCCAAGTAAGTTGGTAGTGCCTTCGGAGCTTCCAACTGGTGCTAACCACCTGATAGATGGCGCTCCGGTACTTGCCTTATCGGTGCGTTTGTTCATTCCGCGTTAACTGATCAAGTATTCAAGAACTTTCAATATCAGGAGCACTGCATACCTGCTGCAAAGCCCGCAGACTACCGCTTCCAGATCGCGACTGGAATCTTCAACGAGAATGGCGACTCAACCTGCATTATATGGGAGACCGTGGAACTGGGTTCGTGCATGTTCGACTAGTAGGATCTATGTACCGCTGATGAACTCTCCTAGACCCACCTGCACCGAAACCCCTCCAAGCGCATGCAGCAGAAAGCCTTCCGGTGGAGGTACGCGACACCATACAGGCGGCAACTGCGGGATCTACTGTCGAGGGACGCTCCAAGGGCACAGTATGTCGTAAAGACCTTCTACCAGGCCGACCTCGCTGACTGACACTTGTAGACTAACTGGGGTATGGTGTGGGCAATCCTCACAGCTGCCGCAATCTTGTGTGCGCTCAGTGTGGTGCCACCAGTAGGAGACGAGACGAAATAACTGCCGCAATCTGTTCGTAGGCTAGATATGTATGCTTTCGGCCCTGTGTGAGTTCCTCTCGCAATGGGATGGACAAGCTAACAACAGGCTGGAGATACGCCCTCGTAAGCGAGATAGAAGCTCCTTCGAGCTTTACATGTGACAATCCTCACACCCGAGAGCTCCGCACCGTAAACGCTGTAGCCCGTGAGAGAGTCTGTAAGCAGCAAGTTGATACTCCGCGCCCGCGGTTCGTGAATCACCGTCATTCACGCTGCAGTTGGAGGAGAATTGGCAGTGAGAATGCCACAGCTTTCCAGCATGAACGCCGCAGGGCTCTCTCAGAACTGGGAGATGGGGTGGTAGAGCCGCAGCCAGCGAGAGCATGATGAGCTCTGTTGCATCGGCTCGCCTGCATGTACGCCGTGAGCTCTTTTGAGCGAGAGCTTTTGGAGCTCGTCGGCTCGGCGCCGTGGCGCTCTGTCACGCACCGGAGGCGGCGGACCAACAGCTCCTTTGAGCTCTATGTCGCTGTCAGGTGCTCCGGTATCTACGCCGCGGGAAGCTCTTAGGGAGGCCGTGATCTCCGGGAGATACGGTGGTAGAGACCGGAAGATCACAGCCGTGAGCTCTTTTGAGCCCCATAGAGCTTTCTGGAGCTCGTCGGCTCGGCGCCGTGGTGCTCTGTCGCGCACCGGAGGCGGCGGACCAACAACTCCTTTGGGCTCTAGTCGCTATCGGGAGCCGGAGTGTTAATGCGGCAGGAGCTCTTAGGCGAGGCCGTGAGCTCCTTTGAGCCCCAAGGAGCGCAAAGGAGATCTCGGCTC
>NW_027138051.1:0-3482 GCF_003813185.1 Lentinus tigrinus ALCF2SS1-7
TCGGTGTTGCTGCCGTCCTCCTGAGGGGTAGCGACGACGCTGTTGTCGTCCTGAGCCTGAACCAGCCCATCGTCGCCGACTTGAACGCCGATGTGCTCTCGAGGGGTTTTGGCGAGAGGTGTGAGGTCCATGGCGTCGACGTCCATGGGGACGGTATGCGTAGGGACGTGGAGTAGGACAGCGTCCCAAATCAGCCTGGTGAGCTCCTCTTGATAGACGGCGGACACTGCCATAGACTCGGATATAATTCGAGCCACCTCCCAGAACTCATGGCTGACGTCGAAGTGGAGCTTGAAGCGCCAAGTGGCCTCAACGGTAACGTAGATAGTGCAGACAGACTGTGGGGAAATATCAGTGAGCGTGCCCAAGTTGAGGGGAGCCTAAGAAGCACATACCTGCCATATGTCGAATATCACTCTCGAATCCGGGAAGAGAAGGTTTGCCACAGTGACCGGTGGATCAGCGGAAACCACACCATCGGCGAGTTGGGATACGACCAGGCCATCTACGAGTCCGTCAGCGCGAGGTAAGTATATCGAGCTGGACATCCACGCTCACAGTAATCTTTGGCACACTCCACAATGAGGACATGAACGCGCTGGAAGCGATCGGGAGCACCAAAAGGGACAACGCGACCAGAGACCATCTCGTCGCGGAACGTGATGGTGCCACTCGCAGAGAAGGCGACCAATGCTTGTCTGACAAGGAGAGGGTAAGACCCAACAGGAGTCAGACGTATGTGTCGCAAAAGATCACGTACTCGTACAGAGACATTTGGGAAGCAGCAGCAGTTGAAAGAGTTGACGAGAGGATTGTGGCTCAGGCTCAGGAGGAGCCCGTCCTAAAACTGGGCGCCGAACAAAGCAGCCCGGGGAACGCCATGAAGGTCAAGACAAAGAACCGACCTTCGGGCCGGACACGAAGACCGTTCTGCGGCACGTGACCGCGACACGCTGATGATGATCGCACGCCTCGGACGCGTCGGGATGGCTGCACCACACTTCGACCTTGATATTGTCCCTCTCCCGCTGATACACTGATTCATGCCACTACGCTACAAGCAGAAGGTCCACCTCAATAATGGACACACCCGAGGCATCACTGCTGTCGCCTTTAGCCCCAAAGGCACCTACGTGGCCACGGCCGGCCTAGACGGCCACGTATGCATATGGAGAGTCTCGGATGGGAAATTGTTGTACAGATTCTCCGGAATCTCTCCGGTTCTCTCTATTACATGGACAGGGTGCGAGGAAAGCCTTCTCTTTGGAACGAAGGATGGCAACATCCTCCTGCTGTCCGTGTGCAAAGCTCTGGTATCTTATTCATCTGTGGCTACGTCCTTCCGTTCTCATGGATATTTTCACCAGAATGACTTCTCTATGCGCGGGTTCTGGGCTCACAAGTATCCCGTGGAGCACCTGGCCATGAGCGGGGCCCGCGTCGCCTCTGGTGCGTTCGGCGAGCTCAAAGTGTGGCAGTGGCGCGACAAGGGTACGCGCTGATCCTGTACTGTGCTAACCAGCACCGCTTATATCCTCTCATGCACTCTAGAGCAAAGATTTGTCTGCCAGGTTCAACTTCCGGAGCCACCGAAGACCTCGCACAACGAGCACAAGGAGGTTATCGTGACCAGTTTGCATTGGATGGGCTCTACCCAGCAACCGCTGCTAGTCGTGACGTACATGTTTCACGGTGTTCAGTAAGCACGCGTATTGTGTATTGCACAAGTTCGGTTACGTTGATGACGAGATCGCTCAGAGTATTCGATGCAAAGACCTGGCAGAGTACCCGTACCATCTCATTGCATGGTAAAATGTCTGTACGCTCTCAACGCCTCTAACTCTCATCCAGTATACTGACTCATTGCAGTGCACACGCGAGCCTCTCGGCCGATGGTAAGCATATTGCCGTGTCGAACTTAGTTCGCGGGTTCGACGTCTATCGTCTCCACGACGAGACACCCGTAGGCTTGATGACGCACGAGGTGGGGAAGCCTCGTCCGACCCCAATCCTCTTCATACATAACGGTCGGGCTTTGGTGGGAGGGAGCCTCTCGGGCAAGGTTACAATCTGGGATCTGAATTTGGGTAAGATGCACACCCTTAACATTCCAAGTAAGTTGGTAGTGCCTTCGGAGCTTCCAACTGGTGCTAACCACCTGATAGATGGCGCTCCGGTACTTGCCTTATCGGTGCGTTTGTTCATTCCGCGTTAACTGATCAAGTATTCAAGAACTTTCAATATCAGGAGCACTGCATACCTGCTGCAAAGCCCGCAGACTACCGCTTCCAGATCGCGACTGGAATCTTCAACGAGAATGGCGACTCAACCTGCATTATATGGGAGACCGTGGAACTGGGTTCGTGCATGTTCGACTAGTAGGATCTATGTACCGCTGATGAACTCTCCTAGACCCACCTGCACCGAAACCCCTCCAAGCGCATGCAGCAGAAAGCCTTCCGGTGGAGGTACGCGACACCATACAGGCGGCAACTGCGGGATCTACTGTCGAGGGACGCTCCAAGGGCACAGTATGTCGTAAAGACCTTCTACCAGGCCGACCTCGCTGACTGACACTTGTAGACTAACTGGGGTATGGTGTGGGCAATCCTCACAGCTGCCGCAATCTTGTGTGCGCTCAGTGTGGTGCCACCAGTAGGAGACGAGACGAAATAACTGCCGCAATCTGTTCGTAGGCTAGATATGTATGCTTTCGGCCCTGTGTGAGTTCCTCTCGCAATGGGATGGACAAGCTAACAACAGGCTGGAGATACGCCCTCGTAAGCGAGATAGAAGCTCCTTCGAGCTTTACATGTGACAATCCTCACACCCGAGAGCTCCGCACCGTAAACGCTGTAGCCCGTGAGAGAGTCTGTAAGCAGCAAGTTGATACTCCGCGCCCGCGGTTCGTGAATCACCGTCATTCACGCTGCAGTTGGAGGAGAATTGGCAGTGAGAATGCCACAGCTTTCCAGCATGAACGCCGCAGGGCTCTCTCAGAACTGGGAGATGGGGTGGTAGAGCCGCAGCCAGCGAGAGCATGATGAGCTCTGTTGCATCGGCTCGCCTGCATGTACGCCGTGAGCTCTTTTGAGCGAGAGCTTTTGGAGCTCGTCGGCTCGGCGCCGTGGCGCTCTGTCACGCACCGGAGGCGGCGGACCAACAGCTCCTTTGAGCTCTATGTCGCTGTCAGGTGCTCCGGTATCTACGCCGCGGGAAGCTCTTAGGGAGGCCGTGATCTCCGGGAGATACGGTGGTAGAGACCGGAAGATCACAGCCGTGAGCTCTTTTGAGCCCCATAGAGCTTTCTGGAGCTCGTCGGCTCGGCGCCGTGGTGCTCTGTCGCGCACCGGAGGCGGCGGACCAACAACTCCTTTGGGCTCTAGTCGCTATCGGGAGCCGGAGTGTTAATGCGGCAGGAGCTCTTAGGCGAGGCCGTGAGCTCCTTTGAGCCCCAAGGAGCGCAAAGGAGATCTCGGCTC
>NW_027138052.1:0-3447 GCF_003813185.1 Lentinus tigrinus ALCF2SS1-7
GACGATTACGACATCATGGAGAGCATCATTGCAGTGGCACCGAAGTTGCGGAAGTTGAAGTTGCTCGAGAAGCCGCGGTCATACGTACGTTCCTCATACTCTTACTATCTTGTTTGGTGACAAATATTGCGATCAGCGCCGTAAATGTCATGCTCGTAGAGCCTGGAACGACGCAAGAAGCTGGTATCGTAGTCTTCTAAGACTCGACGCCCTGGAGGACCTCGCTCTTCGCACGGCGGCTGCGTTCATTCACTATCCAACGGCGGCAGCGGAGCGGCAGATCGTCCTGCGATGGGTTGCGAAGCGTCTGAACGTTCCGAGTTCAGATCGCTTGGCCTGCGCTCATCCCACGTTGTCGTTCATACGCATCTGGTATCGGAGCGGGGACGTGGGTAACGGAATACTCACAGCGTGGTCAAGGTCTACTGGAACGTGGCAAAACATTATCAGGACGGTCAATCCTAATCCTGGCACGCTGTTTTGATTGTAGTAAGTTGCGCCGTCTGTCGTATGCCATCACTGCCGTCTGACTTTAGCGTCTCATAGTCAACGTCGACGCGTGACGTCAGTGACGTTGCCTAGATATGTTTTGTGTTGTATATCACTCATGAGATGATCCTATGTATGCGTATGCGTATGCGTTCAAGCGATTTGGTATTTGTCCCTGCGTGCCCGGTCTTGAGAGCCTGTGAGCGTCGCGAGCCGGCATAAAGGTCTTTCTCTGGGAGTCGAGCATGGCAGGCGCCCTCAGCCACTTTGCCAGTGCTCTTCTACTCTCTCTTGATCTTCATCTTCATCTTCTTCTTTATCAAGCCTTCACGGTTCCTTCGTCAGATGGATCGTCCTGTGTGCGATTACTCACCCACGAGTTCGCTTCAGGCCCTCGCTGCCGTCGCTCAACATGCCAGTGGCGACTCTTCTCCAGACAACTCGTCGCCAACCATGTATTCGCCGAACATATACTCACCGGACACGTCTTTGCCAGGAACACCTGCTACCACTGTCGCGATTCCCTCTGTGGCTGGTTCTCTTCTCCTGTCTGTGGAGCCTCCAGACGACGACAAGTGGCGCGGTCATGATAGTGACTTCGCGCCTATTCAAGGGACCTCCACCGTGTTCCCAGTCGACCTCTTGCCATCTATTGAAGCTGCCGCCCCGACACTCCGCCAGCTTCCTGACAGCAGGTTTGACTCTCGATACACCCGACGCACCGAGGCGCCTTCAACATCGAGACGTCGCGCCAGTAACAGGTTAATCTCCGGACTCCAAGTGTGAGTACCCTACTTACCATCCTACCCGGGAAGGTCCTCATCGCATGATCAGAACCAGGAACCTCAAAAACGATCATGACAGTTGCACCATATCACTGTATGCTTCGGTGATGGAGCGATTGAACGTGGTACACAAGGACAGCGTGTCGGCCTTCCAGGAAACCTTGCGCCTCGCCCGCTCCAATGTCCGCCACCTTTTATACTGTAGCCGACATGCACCTGACCTCTGTTCTCCAGGAAACTCACAACGTCCGTGATGCGAAAGCGGACGATGAAATCGCTACTCGCCTGGCCGAGATCTTCGATGTGCTGAAGGCGATCAACAATACCATGTCACGTATGTACGGTAAGCAACCAGTGATCATTGATGATTGTCCGTATGCTGACAACGATCATAGTTCTCGAGGGCGCGAAGACCAACCGGTTTCGAATGCCGCAGAACTTCGTAGGCAGTACCATCGGAAGAGTACACATGACCGAAGCATCGCATCGGCAGCATATGGTAAGTGCGTTCGTACCGCCGTATCTGGCATGGTTGTATTCTAACGCGTGTGCTTAACTCTACAGTCTACCGTTGGGCACTTCATGTCCACGGCGCCCGACTCCGTCTCGGACGAGAGCGGTCTCGTCGATTTCGAGCCAATCACCCTTCGGCTGTGGCAGTTGCTGGCTCTGATAGCACTGGGCTGCGCTGCGACACTCCTGGATATCTCATGGGCGACCTCCCATCCTCCCCTTCCTCCTCCCAAGCTGTCGCCGCCGACCCCTCCCTCCTGCAAGGTCAGCTACCCGATCTGGGAGGCTCTCGGCAAGCAGTAAAACAGAAATTCAACTTGTTGTCTAAGCTAGTAATCGAATTTGTACGCGCTAGTAATCCCAGCATTATCGATGGGCCACAAGACGTGCCAACAGGTGAAAAGACACCTGAGCCTGGCAGGGCGATCCATCTCGTACTGTAGTTTCAGGTCCCTCAAATACAATGTACTTACCAACATACCTAGTACCGCAGCACGGCCGGGATCCCGGTGTAGACGTAGCTACACAACGGCCGGGAATCTGGTGTAGAGATTGCCATACTTGCGTGTCCCCAGATCTTGCACGAGCCGGACGTGTTGAGCGATATCTCGGTTCCCCGTCCTCCGATTAGCTTCAAAATTTGAAAGTATTTTGGCAATGCCATGATACACCTCTGTATGAATTTTGGTGGAAAACGGATTGGAGGAAGAGCAAGGATCTGGGAAACGGTCGTTTGACCCCAGAACCTGCACACGGGCGCCTGACGGATTTCGCGCAGGGTCTCTCGCTGTCTACCATCTTCCTGGAGCACACCGACACTCAAAAAATTACGAGCTGTGTTTGATGCATACGCTACACTATCTCTGAGAAGTCTCAGAGAGCTAAATTGAAGTAAAAGCTCGGGAGAAGGCGACCTATGGTGATCTCATAGATTCAAACATAGCTGCCGCAATTCTCATTGTTTTTCCACCGTTCTTTCTCAAGAACGTTGTTACTATGCTAAGTTATCTATTGGTTTAGTTGTTACCTTTGGTCGTGGAGTTTTGAGACGGCTAGAGCCACTTGTGCAATATCTTCGATCAGCCGGCGCTTGTGCAAGATCTGGGGACACGCTAGTAGTGCGGCCGGAAAGTGCTTGTCGCGGTGTCCCAGGTCGGCCGGGGTGGACGGGCAAGTGGAGTCGCTGCGGGGCCTGCCTTCATGGAGCAGCCGCAGTCGCCGCTTGACCGACCCAATCAGCCTAGACGACACGGAGAAGCCAGGCGCATTCTCGTCGGACTCCATCTCGAGCGACTTCGTATCAACGTCCAAGTCCCTCTTGCCCGGCGTAGGTGCAGGAGGGGTGACGAGATCGCGCAGGATGCCAGTCACAGAAGGACGCGTTGTTGCGACAACGTCCATGTTCGGGATTGGTGGAACCTCTTCGGGGTTGCAGAGGCAGGTCACGTAGACGCTGATGTGCAGGTCGAGCGAGGTGCCCGCGACGGCGTTGGTGATCTCCATGAGCATCGGCGCGAACCAGTGGATGGCGCCTGAAGGAAGATTGTCAGCATCCGGGGAACCACGAGCTAGTGATCAGCTTACCGTACGAGCGGACACACCACGCAAACTCGATACGGCGCGTCTTCTCTCCATGTACGCGACCGAGCTTGACACAACG
>NW_027138053.1:0-3367 GCF_003813185.1 Lentinus tigrinus ALCF2SS1-7
CGCTCTTCGCCCCCCATCGCCTCGCCTCTCGAAGACATCCCTCTGTCCTGGATGCAGGCCATCTCCGGTCCCGTCGACTTCGCGGATGTGTTTACATCCACACCAACGACACCCTCTAAGCTCACACATCCCATCCCTGACGTGGGCCCTTCTCAAATCCCTTTGTTGCCCTCCCCACCATCATCGACTCGGGATGTGTCCTCGTCTGACACGGACATAACGGTCCCAGAGATACTCGTCCAGGATGTATCGTCACCAGTATCCAGTGTCTCAACGGACACATCGCATACCGAGGAGACCGTAGGTTCGGATGAGACGGAAAGCTACGCCGAGAACCATGACCCATCTCGTAACGAGGATGAAGATCTAAACCCGCTGCTCTTCTCTTTGTCAAGCTTGAGGTTAGCATCGCGCCCGACTACTCCCAGGCACCCCCCGAGAGGACGCACGAGGTTTGATGAACCTTCCGGTCGAAGGATCTGGTACGTCTGATTTTGCCGAAGATGTATGTTTCCTGAGAGATTCGCCTAGGTCCCGAGCTTCCAGCGAGGATGAGTCCGATGCAGCACACCAGGAAGCGGTCCCTGCCAGCTTCGCGAAGTCCATACGGGGCATACAACGGACGCAGGTACGCACTATTTGCCTATACTAACAACATTTCTCACTTAGAGACTATAGACGTTGCTGGATCAGCGGACGACCGAGCTCGAGAAAGAATTTGCGAGCCTGCGTGAGGAGTTGTCGACATCCGTCACGACTTCGAAGTCGTTGTTACGTAAAACCCAAGGTACGTATCGTACGCGCAGGTGCTCCAAGTCCCGCATGTCTAACGCATGCTACAACAGAGACCATATCTAAAGAATGCCGTACCATTGAACAGGCCCAACTAGTCTCCACGGACACTGTGCAGTCTCTCGAACAGAAGTTCAACAAGGCGCAGCTCGCTATCGCTACGCTCCAGGCCCAGCACCGCGCCGACAAAGAAGCCATGGAGCGGATGGCCAACGATATAGCTGAGGTCCTCGCTATACAGGATCAGATGGGCTGTCGGTTGTTGCGCCTCGGTGAGGCCGAAGAGAGCATCCTCAAGGACACCCGGCTCACCCGAGGGTTAGTGTCCGAGCTTTCCGACGGAGCAGTATCCCTTTCGCCACAGCCTGATGTCAGGGCTGCCACTCTCGCCGACGAGTTATTCGGTGATGATATCGGTCACCATTCCCCATCTCCCTTCTCCGCGGCGCTCGCACTTTGCCCGGCATCCGAGCCATCTCCAGAGTCAGGAGCGCATGCCGGCGATGATACTTCGCTCGACAATGAGACGATCCTTATTGCCTCCTCCGTTGTGTCTACCGACCGGACGGTCCCGCCATCTCTGACCGATGACTCTCGGCCTTTTGTGGCTGACGATTCTTTGGTCTCTGTGATCGATGACCCGTCGTCCGTGGGCAATGACTCTTCGTCCTCCGTCTCCGAGGCAGTGAACCCGCTCGGCATCCGACGTTTCCTACACCACATCTTGGTTAGCAAGGCCAGGAACCATGCGGAGGCCATTCGTACGGTGGCCTGGGTCCACGAGGTTCGCATTCCTCAGTGTGTGAAGGTCATCCGGGCGAATGTGATGGTGAGTGCTTCCACATGTGTCATCATTCAGCATAAATTCCGAGCTGATCTCCTCACAGGATTCGTTCTTGAGAGAGCATCGTTGGTATGGGCACGCCGCTATCTTCATCATCTACATACTCGATGTAGTCGTCTTCATTGTACTCTTGGCACGTGTCAAACGGCATCCCGTTCTCGACACAGAGCCTGTTCGTGTCAGCGATCACCCCATATGGGACTCGCTTTGAAATGTGCCTATTGTTCGTCTTAATCATCATCAATCAAATTTTGTTGCCATCTGACTCTCTGGCACTTTCCGGGGCCAGATACATATGTCGTTCGACTTCAGCGCTCAAGGCTCGTTCCCTCCCCCCCGCGCACACTCACAACTGCAACTGCACCCGCTCACTCTTCGCTCTTGCTTCATCCCGTCCCCTGTACATGATTTTGATTTCAGCAAGCCAGTATGGCTATCTGCACCTGCTCTGTCTGCATAGCGGTCTCGACGTACGAGGACGACTTTGGAGATGAACACCCGGGAGCCGATATTTCTCAGTCAGAATTCCGCAAACACCAGGCAGCAGAAGCACGACGTCGAGTGCAGGAGGGACAGACTGAGTCACAAGCCGAACACGTAGCAAGCAACATTGTGCTCACGACACTAGACACTGTCCCTCTCAGCTCCATGCCCGTGCGCCATCGTGACGCCGAGAAGCATCCTGCCGGCGATGCGCCTTCAAATATTGAAGTACTCGAGGCAAGCAACATTGCATGGTCTGGATTTTGCCGTTGTACTGACGTCTACCAGGAAAGCGGTACTAGTGGGGGCCAACCGATTGACGAGGTAGGTGATGCGTGACTCCTGAAGGCATCGGCCCAGGTGTTTACGTTATATATATTAGGCTCTCGCATCGACTCCTTCTGTCGAAGAAGTCTCAGAATCCATGGGAGGTCTCAAAATCCATGTAGGACTCACTCTTTATCCTACGAATGTATGTCAAGCTGATGTTCCATGTTCACGCCAGGATGTTGTTCAGGCGCGAATCGCAGATATGAGCAGGATACAAGGGGAAATATACCGCCGCTCCCATCACGTCCCTCTCTCGACTCGCCTTACGTTCAAAACCGTTCCTACCTCCAGAGACCAGTCCCCGGGATCTCTAGCGGATGTAACTGCCAATAGAGAGTACGAGGACTTGCGGTTTTGGTTAGAGGACATGAAGGAGCAGTTCAATACCCACTTCCAGCCTCTCGGCGACAAGGACGCGGATGGACGAAGACGAGCGAATATGAACCAGCTCGACTATCAGCTCGCGCGGCTCGATAAGATCTTGACGTGGTCTTGGGACCATGCTAAGATTGCGGCACAAGTACCGGGATACTACAAGCTGCAGGATTCGCAAACCACTAGATTCGTTGCTCCTCGTAAGCCATCAACTGCTTTCCTACGGAAACACTAGGCTGATTATCGTTACTAGCCAAGCGTCTCGCGAAGCGAATGGAGTTAGAGCCCTTCATAATCGCTGCGCTGACCATGGTCTCTGTCGCTCACGCCATGGCCGGGGTATCACGTCCCATAGCCGGGTACATACTCTCAACGCTACAAGTCGTCCTCGTCGGCGCGATGTTCCTTGTTCAACAGCGGTCGACTGCTACTCCGCGGCAGAAGATGCTCATGAATATCCTTCCTCGTGACGTCCGAGCGTCGATGAAGCTTCTTGGCGTCGTCCCCGACATCGTCAGTTATGGCTGCTGCCCTCGCTGCTTC
>NW_027138054.1:0-3366 GCF_003813185.1 Lentinus tigrinus ALCF2SS1-7
GGGGATATCGACGCTACTTCGCCTTTGGGATCATCTGTTGGCTCTACGACTTGTCCCTCGTCCACACTGTGCAGGTCCATGGGGTTCGTTGGGCCAGGTGCGTCGTCCTCGAGAGGTGGCGATTCGAACGTGAAGTTGTCGAGGTGCGTCGGAGGCGCGTCGATGACGATAGAAGATGTGCGTGATGTCGGCGCGGATACCTCCAAACCGGATCTGGTGCTCGACTGCCCAACCGCTAAAAGCGGGCACGGCGCGCTGGACTGGGAAGGCACGCTCAGTGGAAGGGCGGGTGAAGCGACAGGACCAGGTGCGCAACGTTGGGATGGTCCCGACGTGGCGGCATCGCGCGTGCCGTTCTGCGCTGAGGGTGCGGTCGATGACTCCTGCTGTCGTCGTAACCCTGCGGGACATCTATGTCAGAGAGTCGTTGCGCACAGCTGCCACGAAGGGCATCACACCGTTTATGAGGCGCACTACCAAGGCGTCCGGTTCTTCGGCCTGCCCGTCTCGGTGTACCGCTGGACGTGGGTGAGCAGTGTGAAGTGCGTCTGGGGTTTGGACCACGTACCTTCCTTCGTTTGTTCTAGCCACAACAAAGTCAAGGCATCGAGCTCTCCGCGGGTCGTCGAGAGACCGTCTATGAACGTCTGTAACAGCGATCGGCCCTTGCGGTCCTCGCCAACGCCGTCTCTGTGAACGGTCAGCAGGCACTCGCAAACAGTCTGTTCGTCACTAACATGAACGCGCGAGGATGTCCGTCCTCGTCGGGGCCACAGACGACCATGAACCCGGCCCACTTGAATTGGCGGTGCATGGTCTCCATGTTTGACATACACCACTGTGCGACGTCCTCTGCTGTGCTGCGGGAAGTCAGCGGGCGCAGTGTGGCGAATGAAGCCCACTCACTATGTGCGGTGGTGTTGATCGTCATCCTCGTCAGCGATCGCTGCCGGTTGCGACTGAGCCCGCGCAGCGTTGGCCTCACGAGCGAGCTCTTCATATGGCTCGCGTTCCTCGACAGACATCCGCTCCCATTGTTGGCGCGCAGCCCTGCGCTGACCTCCGACGTCGTAGTATGTTTGCTGGCCTCTCGTGATCACTTGACCCCGAGGGGCGTGCTCGCTCTTCACGAACATGTCCAACGCTGACAAGTTGCGATGTTTTTTCGGGGCCGGCAGAGGAGCCGGTGTGGGCAACCTCTGCGCATCTTCCATCATCTTCTTCCCTAGTTGCTGGAATGTTGCACGGAGTGCCTGCGCACCTGGTCATATCGCGCCCTCGATCCAGCAACCTCACTACTCACCTCGCGCAAATTGCCCATGCGTTCCTTGAACTGCTCGTCAGTTTCGGGCGGTCTTTGTTTCAACTGCTCACGCCGCTGCTTCTTTTTGGTGGCCAGCTGGCGCTCCGCAAACTGCGCATCCGTCTCCCCCAGGTATGGTGTAGGGAATTGGGCTCGGAAGAGCGGTTCGACGTGCTCTGCCGCGTCCAAGTAGCGTGATCGGGAGGCAGTATTCTTAACTATTTGCTGGACTTCGGGGCTGTAGAACATCTGATGAACCCAGTCCGCCCCATGCAAGAAGCGTCGGCCGCGCGCGACCGCCTGCTGCTCATCGTTGGACTGTGTTGGCTGGCTGGTTGTTGGCGGCTGGCCTGTCGTGTGCTGATCAGGGTCGGAACCACGCTGATCCTCGGCGGGCATGGGGCTGAACAGGGAGGTAGAGAAGGCTGGCAGTAAAGACGAAGAAGGGTAGGAGCCCTCGGCTCGCGCGAGTGAGTGCCTGTCCCGGCATACAACGACCGAACGCTCACCAACTGTTCATGCCGACCACCGGGTGGCGGGCGGTTGCGGCCTGCCGCGGTTTTGGTAACGTCGGCGGCGGGCCGCAATATTGACATGTTGTGCGCTTGTGAGTTCGGGGGCATGGCTTGCGCATTCAAGCTGGGCAATCAGTGCAGACGGGTTAAGGCAACGAGACTAGTGTATCAATAACGCTTGCCTACAGTACAGCATTACATTGGTATACATACGTCAGGATTCGGGTTTACAGTAGGATATGGGATTGGGGGTACAGGTAAACGCAGATAATGTTTAACAAAAGTACGCACGTAGAAATTGACGGCCAGGGCCTGCACGCGCTCCATGTCCGCCTGGGCAACGTCCTCCACACCCGCTTGAACAATCTCCTCGGGACAGCCTGGCCAGCGCGTCATGACTCGCGCAAATGCCACGAGCGTGTCCAAAGACAATTCGGCTTGCGATCCGCCACGAGCCGGCAACGTCCAACGGAAATCGTGCGGGGAATCTTCCGTCGGCAGGATGGAAATTGCAGAGGCCCGGGGACCCCAGATAGTCGACACCTGGCCTTCACGTTCCCAGCGATGGACCTCCAGCCAGGTGGACTTCTGCACCAGCAGCGTGTCGAGCGCCATGATCTCCGCCCGGAAGTTGAGTTCATGTGCCTCCCATAGCAGGCGCCGACGTAGGTGGGAGTCCTTGGCGATGTCCTTCATCTCGAGCTTGTCCTCGCCACAGCGCACGAGCTCGTCCTCGCGATAGGAACGGAGCTGGGCCACCCGAGCGAACAAGCGGCTCACGGCGTTCCGCCTGTCCTGGCGACGCTGCGCGCGGCGGAGGTCCGACGGAGACCTGGCGGCGTTGGGTGGATGGGTCTTCATCTGATAATCGCCCCACAAGGCGGCCCGCCACTCGGATATGGACAACGGTTCATGCGACAGCGAGGGGTCGAAAATGCGCGCCCGCAAGAATCGGCGGATACGGACGAGATTGTGGAGGTATCGGTGAACCTTCTCATCCGACCGGGCGTGCTGTGGGTGCTCGCAATCGTCCGCGAGTGGAGCCAGGGAGCTGATAGTGTCCAACAGGAAAGGAGGCGGATAGAAGTACACCGCGGAGCTGACCGACAGGGGTACAGGGGACACTGCTCGCAAGGCGGCTTCCCACGCCGCGGGGAGCTGATAGAACGGAGACAAACACAAGGACTTCGACGGTTGAGGCGCTACGGAGGCCGGTGCCGGAAGGCGGGTGGAGGACTCGGAAGGGGGACGGGGGCGGGAGGAGCCCTCGAGAGGCTTTGACGCGCCTGCGCCCTTTCCTCGATGTCGGCCGCGGTGAGTGCGCTTCCTCGGGCCCGCCGCCGGTGCGGGTTTGGACGTCTGCATGGTAACATGCGTGGCCTGGGCGTCCTCGTCGTGGAGTCGCAGTCGTTTGGGCGGGGGATCGGCTTCAGGCACAGCAGGGACCTCGACCACAGACAGGGATGCCAGGTGTGAGCCAGCTACATGCTTGGAGACCCTGAGGAGCATCGACTCCTGCCAGTTCCCAGTCAGATTGCTCACTCCGAC
>NW_027138055.1:0-3170 GCF_003813185.1 Lentinus tigrinus ALCF2SS1-7
CATCAGCAAAAACCTCCCTAGCCAATTTGCACTAATTGGCGTAAATTTGTACAATTAGCCACAAGTGGTCGATGAGAGCCATTTAGTATGGTGGTGTGCAAAGAGAGCAGTAAAGCGACAAATTATCGTCAGATTTGCAACTTCTAGCAGTAAAGTGAAGACAAACATCTGAAAACTACGAACATAAGACGTCAGTTGAGAGATGTTTTGGCGTTTTGTTGACTAATCTAAGACATTTACTACCCATTCTAAGCCTTTTAGCCACCAATATATCACACAATTTTGATTCAGTAACGATGACTTTGATCGGAGATGCTTGATATTTATATTATGGATTACATAGTAATTAACCTACTACTGGTAAGATGTAGTACACAATCGGAACAGAGACGTCAAAACAAGGACGTGAGAATGGAAGTCGTAGATGAGAGACAAACGAAGGCGGAGACAGAGGCAGAGGCGGGGATAGGGGCAAAAGCGAGGACAGAGAGAGGCGGGCAGAGAGACAGAGGCGAAGGTCCACAAAGGCAGAGGAACAGAGGCGGAGACAGGAACAGAGGCGGAGACAGGAACAGAGGCGGAGACAGGAACAGAGGCGGAGACAGGAACAGAGGCGGAGGCGGGAACAGAGGCAGGAATAGAAGTGGAGGCGGGGACGAGGAAGGCGGAAGACGAACAGAGAGAAGAGGGCGGGAACAAAGAGTAAGCAGGACAAGTAGTAGATAGTGACAATGATGCATAACCAAGAACGTACCTCGACTTGGAGGAGCGTGTGGCGACCTATAAGTCGACGTCGTTTACAGAGATGGTCGAGTCGGAAGGGTATTCGTCGATCCGTGAGGCACCGCCAGTGATCGTCGAAGTGAGAGCTAAGTGCTTGATGATGCATTAGCAGATGGTAGTCGGAAGGAAAGGAGGGGCGAGGGAAGCAGTGCGCAGAACGCGGGTTATATGGGCTTCTGGTAGAAGATCCGTTCCGGAGTGTCTAGAAAGAGCTAGTGATGAGACCCAAGTGAAGGACGTCGAGGAGGGAGTACCGGTGAGCCTGACATCGTGGTGGGATATGAGACAACTCAAAGGCACGCATTACATATGCACCGCGTACATAGCAGCAGTGAGCACCGAGGGGAGTTGAGCAGAGACCAAGCGATTAGCGTTCGCGACACTGTCGGAGATTGTCGGGGTTTATTAGCGCCGGCTGTCTTGCTTCTCGCTCCGAGCACCGCGTCTCTGCTCCTGCTCTTCTCTGAGTGTCCCTCCCGCTATGCATTGACTGCTATCTCTGCTCTCTTGTTCCGGATCAATGCAGACCCAGACGACCCAGCGTCAAGGCCGTCAGCCAGCCCAGGAGACATGAGGAGCGCGCAGTGCTCGTCCGCGAGCTAGGCGACGCCACCCGCGTCTCGCGCGAGGTGGACGAGACATCACCTGCGGCGAAGTGCGGTTTATTCTTTTCCGCTCGCGCAGGGTTGTATTTGATGTGCAGAATGATAGGCATACGTTTTAAAACATAACACGCTCGTTAGGCTCTGCGCTGCACACACCGCCGTCTCTCCCTTCTCTCTCGTCGTCCTCGCAGATCCACCGACCGTCACCCGCAGCACTCGTTTTCGTCCCCTCTCCACCGCAGCAGTGCGACGGGCGTCGACGTCCATGGCTTCCTATCACCAGTCCCTGCTCCCGTACGTCCAACCCTCTGCTCGTCCATCCGCGCTCGTACTATGCATACGTCCAACCTCACAGATGTTGCACAACTTCGACAGATGCTTCAGGCCCGCTCGTTACATCACCGCAGCCGTGGCCGCTGTCCTCGTCGTCTCGACCCTATTATATCCAGATTCCTGCCGGTCCTCACCCGTCCGACCGCTTTTCCTCCTGGAACGACGCTCCCCGGCCATGGCAGCGTCTAATCACTAAACAGGCCTACCTCCACGCATGTGAGGGTTATGATGAGCTGCGATCTTTGTCTAGCACCGGGATCAACAAGTGAGTACATCCTTACGTGAGTGCATCCCTAACATGACGCGCTACGCAGCTTTAAAGGATGGAATGTCACCGTGTACGATTCGCTGGATACCATGTTCCTCATGGATTTGCATGAAGAGTGCTCGGCTGCGCTGCTGATCATCAGCAACGGGGACTTCCGAAATGTTAGCTGTATTTCGTGTCTATCTCCCCGAAGCCCCTCGCACCACTGTCCGTTACCGCGCAAGGTCCGGGGATCCATTTGCATATTCTGACCCCAGTACGTCTTCTTTCGATCCGTGCTACTCACGATCTCATCCGCGCAGGCTCACGGGTGTCGTGAACGGTGTGTAATTCGGTTCCAGGTCTTGGACAAAAACGACGCCGACACCCAGTCCACCTTCGTTACACCCTGTTCCAATTCACCGACGCGACCAGCGCAGTCACATGTGTAAACTGTCTACCAATTCGTCGACCCTGCCGCGATCTCCAGCCCTGTGTAGTAGATTACAATGTACAACGCCTCGGGGTCCCTCTGGTTTTACTGCCGTCAGCCTAAGTACATCCACATCTACATCCGCTGCATCTCGATTGTGTGGCTTGCTAGCGCGCCCCTCCGCAATAGGCACTACTAAGCTGGTATGGTCTTCGCCGCGGACCCCACGGCCAAGAAGTCCCCCGACGCCTTCAAGACCAACGCCGCCGCCTTTACCTCCATCAACGGCTCCTCCGTCGCAGCCGCTGGCTTGCTCGGCATCAGTACGGTGACCTCGCTGGTCCTCTCGGAGTAAGTACGATGCTCGCCCATCATCATCATCAACATCGGTGAGTACATTCTTCCGTCTCGGAGTCGACCGCGACGTTGGAGGGGGGTCAACTATAGCACGTTTCCGAACAATTTCATGCTTCATTCTAATTGGACTGTGATACGATTGAGCGGCATTGACGACATCGTGTCGATCAGCGGCAGGCGGCACAATGACCTGCACGACTGGCACGCAGCCTAATGGGCTCGCTCCGGCTGCTGTTCGCCGCTCAACGGACTCAAGACATATCTAGACTCGCTTTGATCCTTCTCGTATTGTAGATTAGTTCATCGTGTTCATTAAAATATCGACACATTGACAATATGGTGTGACCAAATAGTGAAGTTACGCCAATTTGCGTCTATTAGCGCAAATTGGCCAGGGAGGTTTTTGCTGATG
>NW_027138056.1:0-3048 GCF_003813185.1 Lentinus tigrinus ALCF2SS1-7
CTCCTTGCCCAAGGTCCAGTTGGTGTTTGATGGCGACTCTCTAAGCATCGCCAGCTTGCTCCTGACGTCTGTGCGTGTCGCTATCGACGGGTCTATGAGTTGGTGTTCCTGAGATGCAGGAGTCTGCTGTGACGTGTGGACCTTCACTCGCGAGTTTAGTACTAGGGTACGTCTTGCCGTATCCAACCCGTCGCTATCCAAAGACGGCTTCTCAGTCAGCTCTAGGACCGAGTCCGTGCAGGCTTGCTGGTTCATCGGCCTTGGCGAAAACTACGCAGACCGGCAACGTTAGCTAACCGCACTAGCCGCTTATATAGCGCAGAGTTCAAGCTGGACGCTCACCACCGTCGGCAACGATTCCCATGCTATCGTTGGCTCGAAGTCCTTGAATACTTCCTCCACCACCTCAGTCAGCAGGCCACCTTCATCCTCGACATATGACGTCCAGATTGCTTGGAAAATCTCCTTAAGGTCGTCAACAGCCAGGGCCTGGACCTTAGCCTGATGCAGATCGAAATGCAGCAGACGACCCCATGCGAACAGGAGACACCAGAACCCGCATGAGCTACCGTCGCTTTGGAGGCCTGTCGGCACTTCAACGACCTCGTGCTCGCTACGCCGGAACGCTGGCTCGAGATGCTGTAGTATAGCTTCAGTACATATTTCAGAAGACGTCAGGTTGTATTCGCAACGCACCTGTTCGTCCGAACAAATGAGGTCATCCGGCATGCGTGTATGAAGTGCTGCGGCAATGGCGTGATGCTCCTCCAGGGCCAGCATGTCATTCCAAGGCTGCGCGAGTGAATTCCATGATGTGATCTTCCTCATTGTCGCGCTGATGTCGTGTTCATGAACGGTCCAGTGTCGGTGCTCCAAGTGTATGAACAACAGCCGACGGACTACCCCGTGTTCTCTTGACTCGATGAGAGACGCCATCAGGCCATGCTGCTGCTCTCGCAGCTGCAATTACTCACGTTAGCTCACTATCGCTCGTGTGATACGCAATCGTCATACAGCACACACCTTGCTGATGAACTCCGGATCCCCTTGAACGGTTCGCATGACATTGGCGAGTTCCCCTGAAGGTGTGGTCCACAGCACGACTCCTTCGCTTTGCGCAGGGACAGACAAGTTCATGCACTCCATGAACAGGCGTACTTCCTCCGCCAGCAGTTCGTACTCCGGGTCTGACCACCGATCGAAGTCCATGGCTGCCATCGCCTTCTCTGCAGACTGGAACTCGCCAGAGTCATCGTCATCGGCCGCGTCGGACTCCCTCGGGGCCTGACCATGGGTACGAGCAATCTGCTTCCGAGCTTGACGAACCTTAGCGCTATCCATCATGAGGCTGTTTTCGGCCATCCGTCTCATCTTCGGCCGACCTGGCGGTTGTGAAAATCGTATCAGGTGCGCATGGTAATGTGCCGACGATGTTTTGCGGGTCGGTGTCCCCTCAGGTGTCTGTGGCACATGTGCTCGACTTGGGGTCTTCTTCCCAGGTGTACGATGAGGCTGCATCACGCGGATGTTTCTCGGACGTCCACCAGGAGAGGCTATGTGGTCTGCAGTCTCTCCAATTCAGTGACTAGCGACCGCACAGGCAATAGCGGAACATACCCTGCTGAGATGACAATGCTGGAATGCCCTGTCGCAAGGAGGCCGCTCGTGCAAGAATCGCCTGACGTTCCTCTTCGTCTTTCAGACGCTTGTATATCTTGTCCATCTGCTCCCAATAGTGGTCGTCTGACCACATCTTCCTCTCGCGAGGCAGGCCGCGCGACTTCTTGCTCTGTTTATACGAGCGTGCACTGCGACGCTCTGATTTGGACTCTACCTCTTCACAGCCCAAGGCATACCATCAGCGAGCGTATATCATGGCCTTCGCATTCGACGTACCTAACCACTTCGAAACCGGCCCATTGAACTTGTATAGCTCAGCCGCCTTGAGATGCATGCACGCCTTTCCGGTCTGTCTGAAAGACTCGCATGTGCAGCGAACTGGGTTCAGCGAGACGTTCGGCCAAAGCTCCGTAGGTTTGGTGTCGTTCCTGCCATGCGCCAGCGCACGTCAGCATTTCGGCTCACAGACAAGAAGTGCGCTCCCTTACGCAGGTTCATATACGTTATATGTGCCGTCCTGATTCGGTATCACCAAGTCAGTCTCCCATATCTGGTAAGCGCGGTAGTTGAGCTCCAGAATACGGCGATTAGCCTGTCGGTCCTCAGGCTGCCAGTGCCGGTAGAAAGTGAGGAAGTCGTTCAGGATGATCATGACCAACCGGTCGATCCTATGCAGTCGCGTCATTCCATGATTTCTCTATTCTCGCCATCGAAGTGATTACACTTACCGTTTGTTCTCTCTCGCCTCCAGAAATACCCCATCGAAGGTCCTGAAGGCTCTCTCGACCCAGTTGTTAGTGTTCCATGGCCCATCCCTGGATTGGTCCGATGGCAGACCAATGTCGGTAAATGCAGCTGTGGTTATTCTGGTTATCATTCACGTGTAAATAGCACTGCAGTATGACGTACGAATCCAGTCCTCAATAAACCAGTTGTCCTCGAAGTAGCTTCGAACGTAATCCCACTGCACCTCGCACCGCGGGCGGTCGTTCGCTCTTGCTCGTCGCCTCGACGACTTCTGCTTGATGTTACTTGCACCAATGGGCCCTGCGGACTGTGCCTTCGTTTGGACGGTAGGCAAGCTTGGCACTGCAGCGTTTGGGTGGGCAGGTCGCAGTGATGCCGCAATCTCTTCAGAGTCGGCGGTCCCCTCTGCAGGCTCCTCAGTCTGCGACATGATGACACGGCGCAGAGACTCGAGGAATTTGTCCTTCTCCACCGGCCATTCATCCCAAGAACGACATCGTTGAAGGTCCCGGAAGAGGAAAATTATCTGAACCTTAACCTCCATACCCAGCTGCAGCGGCGATCCTCGGTCACCATTATCGCAATCCCATCGCGTTATTGCTTGTACCACGTGGAACTGACACAATCGGATTGTGACATGCGGATAGACTAAACAGGTGGACATCTGTTAACATTTTCGGC
>NW_027138057.1:0-2948 GCF_003813185.1 Lentinus tigrinus ALCF2SS1-7
ACCATTTAATATTTGCGCAGTCCCGGGATTGAACACCCAACTTCCAGCTGACACAGCAATTTTTCTTTTTCGCTTTGTTGATTCTTTGAGCGCTCAGAGAGCGCTGAAGCCTTCCCTGGGTGTCCACCCGCTGCCCCTTTGCTCTGCTTGACGCATTTTCGCTCTCTGGCCATCTCGTGCGTTCTTTTGTCGATTTCTTCCCCATCTCTCGTCAAAACCCCCCCCATCTTCGCACTGTCGCTCCATTGCCACGTCACACGTCTGCCATCATGGCGCCGTCCCCTGCAACGTTCCCCAAGCTCTCCAATCGAAACTACCAGCAATGGCGGCTCGATATGGAGGCCAGGCTCCGGACCCTTGGTGCCATGCGCATTGTGCAGGGTACTGAGACCAGGCCGGCCTTCACGGCGCCGCTGGACAGCGGTGAACGTCGAGAACTGCGCGACTACGATGCCCGGGTGGATGCGGCGGCTGGGGAGATATGGAACTGCGTGGAGAGGGAGCAGCAGACGCATCTGGAGGCGATCCGAGACGATCCTGAGGCGATGTGGAAGAAGCTGGAGTCTGTGCACATGCAGAAACGTCCCGGTACGCGTTTTAACACCTATAACGCGCTCCTATCGCTCTCCAAGGCGGACGACGAGTCCCTGAGCACGCTCTCACGCGAGCCTCGCAGCTCAAGTCCGACATGAAGGCCCTCCGTCCCCCGTCGTTCGATATTGCAAAACTCAACGACGAGCTCGTCCTCATGGCGCTCATTCGTGCTCTCCCCGCCGAATACAACGCGCTCCATCAAACGCTACTGCTGGACGACACTCTGACGCTCGAGAAGCTCCAGGACACGTTTGTTGCGCTCGAAAACCAGCCTGGTGCGTCGTCATCGACCCCCGTCCTCTCCCACGCCGCCTCCACACTGTCCTGCACATTCTGCGGTCGTTCCGGTCACTCGGAGGACCAGTGCTTCGCTCGTCGCGACGCCAGAACACGGGCGAAGGAGAAGGCGGCCCAGCGCACGAACTACCAGCATGGTGCAAAGTCCAAGCGCAAGGAGACGGCATCTGAGGCCTCAAAGGACTCGAAGGACGCGTCGGACACCGCCCAGGAGTCCGCTGGTGCGGCTACTGTGAGTGCTGGTTGCGCTTCTGCCCTGCTGTCCGTCTCGGACCGCGCTTCGTGGCTCTCCTCGCCAGCTGCGGCTAACTGGAACACCGACACAGGTGCTTCTGCACACATGACCCCGCATCGTCACTGGTTCCGCTCGTACTCGACCCACGTCATCCCCATCCGTCTTGCCAACTCGCACATCGTCTACTCTGCTGGGTTGGGGTCGGTGGTGTTTCAGCCTGCGGAGAGGGAGGGGGTTGTACAGTCATCTACCGGTCCTCGGGACACCATGGGTCCTCGGAACACTTGGCTGTTTCTGACTTCCCTCCCCCCTATTCTCTCCAGCTATAATATGTGATATGTTTGCATGTAACTGCTGCATCTATACGACGTTTTTCAAAGTAATCAGGGTGAATTTGAGCAAGGTTTCAGACAGTACATACATCTGTGCATACCCAAACTGAATATTGTACCATTGATCTGGACACTTCCGTCATTCCGATCTTCACTGAATTTGGTACATATGTAGCTACACATATCTTCTATTCATTCCATCTCTAAGATCCATAATCTGACAGTTTTTCGGGGATGCTAGAGATGTACGAGCACTGACAACGCAGTTGGTGCCAGGGTTTAGGAAGCGCCCAGGTCACATCACCCGATGGATCAGCATATGTGCCTTATCGGGATGGGACTACCAAATGCTCTCAGCGTGGGTGTGTTGCTACGCATTCTCCTGCTTGCGCTATGCCTGGTCGTCCACTGTCTCAGACACTACACACTCAGCTTAAATCTGAATTTCTTCATGACTGGATCAACATTGCAGCAGATCGGTACAACACGGAGCAACAGAGCAATAAGGCGAGCAAGAAGGGTGTACGTAAGATCTGTCAAGAAGTCCAGGAAGAGTGCTTCTCGAAGACCCAGAAACACGTAAAACTCGCGTGCAATACAGTCTTAGCGCGCGCCAATGGAAGACAGAGCATACGGACCTTCAACACGGAGAAGCGGTGGCTGAGTGTTGCGGAGGAGGATGCGGTGGTGGACTTCGTCATCGACACAGCGCAGCATGGATTCCCGTTGAGTCATAGACGGCTGAAGGAACATGTGGACACTATTCTACGTGGGCGGTTGGGTGACAGGTTTCCGGAAGGTGGTGTAGGGCGGCAATGGACACAACGGTTCGTCGAGCGCCATCATGACAAGCTCAAACCGTACTGGACACACTCGCTCGACCACTCCCACGCTTGGGCTGTTAACCCAGCGAACCACAAGGCATACTTTGATCTACTTGAGAGGGTGCTCAAGGGTGGGGATGGCAAGGAACCAATAGCCGATGAATGCATATATGGAATGGACGAGACGGGCTTACAGCAGGGAGTCGAGGTGAGGGAGCGTGTCATTGGACCTGCAGGGCAAAAGGTTCAGTATCAGCAGCAAAGCGGAGATCGTGAAAACATCACCGTTCTTGTCACGATTTGTGCCGATGGTACTTCCATTCCCCCAGCGGTGATCTACAAGGGTGAAGGTTATCAGTCTTCATGGAAGCAAAATAATCCCCTTAACGCATCGTAAGTTCTCACACTTTTGCGTGCGTATAAGAAGCTCATTGTCAGCAGCCTTGGGTACTCGAAGAAGGGCTATACAAATGGCGAGATCGGACTTGAATGGATCAAACATTTTGACAAGACTACGAAAGCAAAGGCGGCAGGACGCCGTCGTCTGCTTCTTGTTGATGGTCATGTCTCTCACTACACCTTCACCCTGCTCGACTACGCCCACCAAAACAATATCCTTGTACTTCTGCTACCCTTCACATGCAACACACATATATCAAGGCCTCG
>NW_027138058.1:0-2922 GCF_003813185.1 Lentinus tigrinus ALCF2SS1-7
AGGTCGGTGATGTAGCGAGCGGATGCGAGACATTGTCTCAGCGCTTCAACAGGGGGAGGAGCATCGAGCTTGACGACGAGTTCCCGTGTCGAGAGAGCCAGCTGTGCGTCGTCTTGTGTGTCCTGCACAAAAGCAACAATGGCCACGGGGGAAGTAAGATGCTGTCGAGGTGTGAGGGCACTATCAGATGTGGCTCGACACGAGAAGCACGTACGATTATGCTAGTCATATCGAGGCAAAGCTCACAGAGCTGTGTGTACCTGTTCTCGTACTGGGGGCCGGGACACTATGTAGATGGGGAAGGGAAAGGGAGTGTAGCGGTTGGTTCGCAAGAGCAGCGGACCAGAGTGGCGAGCAACCTCTGATACGGACACAAAGATGCTTTGTTAGAGGACTCACCGACCAGCCAGTGACTCTTTCTATAATTCCAGCCTTCCTAAACCATGACGAACCCTTGAATGTCTCTCGAGTTGCATAGACATTTGGGATACTTGAGATTGAGATGTAAAGATGGTACAGAGATCGTAATAGGACTCGAGGGATGGACGAAGACAGATCTAGTGTTCTAAGGTAGCGACAGAGATAGGAGCAAAAGATAACCAAAGGAGGAGGGGCAGGAGGAAGCAGGAGAAGAAGAGGAGAAGAGGAGGAGAAGAGGGAGGCCTCATGAGACGACTGGAGACTGTCCTATTGTAGCGCCCGTGACACGAGGCTCGCGACCACCAGCGCTCCAAGGAACTCCCACATTGTGCCTGACTGCGTATTGATATGCCGCTCGGGCGTGGCAGAAGGAGTAGATTGAGAGGAGAGGCCGGGCATGCGGTCGCGGTTTCTGGGAGTATGCTTGTATAGGTCCCGAAAGCTGGGAGGTATCGTCGACTATGTAACTGTATCTGAGCGATACCTTTCCTCCTCGAACGCTCCTGAACTACGAGGGGGGCTGGGGTAAAAGAGAGGACACAATGGAAGGACCCGTGGGTGGAGAGGATATTTGTCCACCCCGCAGAAGCTCCTCCCTGACCCTGTTGAGAGTGCGCTCGATGCCGGCGAGGTGAATCTCCACAGGGATGCCATAGTGCGAGTTGGAGCCGCGATTCAACAGCCTGCCTCGTAACTCTGCGAGGTCGATGTCGATTATCATAAGGGATTGCACCGTTGCCGATACATAGGCGGCGGCGAGTGAGCGATATCGGTCGACATTTTGCATGACAACGGTGCGGTACTGGACGTCTTGTTTTTTGTCTCGATAGGTTCCCCGAACGAAGGATGCGATGTCCCACTGAAGCGAGTTGTAGGCCGAAGTCGTCGCGAATGATTCCTTGAGGCAGAGCTCCTGGACAGCGGCAAGTCTAACCTCAAGTGCATCGAGGCTTCTTTGAGCATGGGTGGCGACGACGACAATCTCTGCGATTTGCGATGAGAAATGGTCCAGAGCTGCCTCGTATGTGCGAGCAGCGGATAGCCCAATATCGCGCCGATTGCTAGGTTGCCCTCCTTCCATGGCGCGCCGAGCGAATGCGTTGAACGCGTCAATACTAACAAAATACGGTCAACAAAAGATTGGGCTGCTATCGCGTGGCTGCTTACCTGTCTATGAGGCTGCTGACTTGAGCAGAGACTTTCTGCAACGCTCGTCCGGTGAGCCGAGAATCCGCCACAAACGCGGTGAGTGCGTCGGCCAGCTCGGCCTTCGCAGTCATGTTGCTGGCGCGTACGGCGACGATGAGGTCTCTCACCGACACTTCCGCATGTCGGAGGTTAAGAGCAAGTTTAGATCCGGCCAGGGATTGACCGGACAGTTCGTCGAGACTACGATGCTGCATGTCCATGAGGGTGTCAAAGTGGGCAAGAGGGGATGGGACACTGGTCTCTGGGACGGATACGTTGGAGCAGATGGGGAGCTGTGATATGATCGGAACCGCGCACACGTTGCGCGCGGTTAGATGAAGCGTTGCGATAGCGGAATCCGTCATGTTGCTGAGCAAGTAAGTCGTTATGAAGCATGAAACAGCGATGCCCATGGGCAATCGCGTTAAAGTGAGGACAGTTTGTAGGACGTCCAGCATAGCCCCGGATAGGGCGACGAGGGACCCCAGGCCCAAGCGGACGAGAGATTGGCGGAGCGACGTGGTCCGAGTGGCGCTGTCATCAGGCTGATGGGACGCAGCGTAAGTGTGTAATCCCACCGGAGATGTCTAAAAACACACCTGAGTGTCCGAACCTGACGGTAGTGTATCTTGGGGAGGCCTCTCATCGTTAAGCGGCATGTTCGGAATGAAGGTAGAGGAAGTAAGGGGTAGAGGAACATCGGCGTGTGGCATCGCTTAGGGCGCGGTCAGAACCATGGCCATTGTAGTAACCCTTTGTCACACGTACGATAGCAGAAAGAAGCCTCTATAGTATTCCGCAGAATAGAGCCACAAACAGACACACTGTACAGAAACATATCATACAATCCCGAGACCAAACCGAGACCTCTGAGCCACTCCCGCACTGAAAGTATTCTTCGCGTCCTGCGCCGTCTATCATCGTCACGAGGATCTATTTACCACCTTCCTCCTAAGCGAGTCCAACCTCGTCATTGTCGGACTGGAGATCCCCGCCCTTGCGTTCGCCGTTCTATGACGCCAGTACAACGTTAGCAGCGCAGGCGTGAGCAAGTCCAGCGTCCCCGACGTCCTCGCGGCGGGCCACCCCATTGCCGGTGTCAGTGAGCCTACTGTCGCCAGCGGCCTCCTCGATGATCCCGACGTTGCGACTAGCCTCATGAGACGCCACCGTATCGTCGCCGGCGAAGCCCTCCTGTGCGAACGTGACGTTGCTGGCTCCCGCGCAGGGTCCATCTTCGCCGACCTGCACTCCAGCGGGCGCGACATCGGCGTTGCCGTCGTCTTCCTGGGGGGTAGCGACGACGACACTGCC
>NW_027138059.1:0-2913 GCF_003813185.1 Lentinus tigrinus ALCF2SS1-7
TTCGGAGTTCGACTTGTGCGCATAGTCCTAACAACGCCATGCAACCTGCTGAAGGTCCAGTGAGTACATTTCCGCTCTTCACCAATTCCCGTGCGTCGCTCCCCTCGACGCGTCTTTCCGGGCTTTACGACGCGTCCAGCCTCCTTCGCCGACGTGTCCTTCAACGCGTCCTTAATTATTTTTTGACACGTTCTTTTGGTTCCTCGACGCTGTCCTTCCTCGCACCTCGACATGTTCGTCCTCACACCTCGACGCGTACTTTCTCTGATCCCGATGCGTACTTCATCTTCCCCTGACGTGTGCTTCCTCGCACCTCGACGCGTTCTATCTCTTATTTAGATGCGTACTTTATCCTCCCCTGACGCGTGCTTCCTCGTTCCCCGACTCGTGCTTCCTCGTTCCCCGGCTCGTGCTTCGTCTTTCCCAGGCGCGTGCTTCCTCCTTCCCCGGCTCGTGCTTCCTCATGCCCCGGCGCGTCCTTCTGCAGCCCGGTGTTTGTCAAGCCATAGCCTTGAACCAACACCGCCGAACCCTTTACTTTCACTCGTCGCAGCTGTCTCTCTTTCTACGACGCATTACTTCCTGACCCGTCAATCGCGTCACATGATACGTGTCTAGCGCTCGCCTGGACGCGTCGCCCGCGTCTTCGTGTCTTGCCCACGCAACCGCTTTGATCCTCTCGTCCTTGTTCTCTAAGTACTGAAGCGTTTTTCTGTTAGTCAATCGCGTCATCTACTCCAGCGGAGATTCTCCACACCACTCTCACCGACGCTCACAACTTAATACGTGGTACGCTGCAAGCCTTATCTCAAGATCCCACCCTCCTCCTCGATCACTGGGAGCTGGAGCCTCTCACCCCTCTCCCAACACCCTTTCAATCCCCAGCTCCTTCGCCGCGCTCGTCTCCTGCTCCCGATGCAGTTGACGTCGACGATCCGCTGCCGGTCATCGGCCCAGAATACGCCACGCCTGGCTCACCTCCGGAGCCACGTTCTTCCCCACTTCCCCCACATCCAGGGCGTACTCATGCTCAAGAAGGCAAGCGAATTCGCCGTAGGAAATCGCGCAAACAAGCCGCAAACCCATTCAATAGGAAGCTTAAGTCCTCGACTAGCAAACAGGCCGCTGGCACTGGGATGATGAAGTCGACGGCTGGGGTGGGCTCTCTCCACATTGCTAGGGGTGCGTACGTTGGCGTCCGGCAGGATGGACTACAGCGGCGCTACTGGACGCTGGAGGAGCTAAGGGCTGAGGGATTTACGGTGAAGAAATGGGACGGACGGTAAGCAGATGTCAAGTTTCGTCTAATCTGGCCCTAACCCCCCTATAGCACAAGATTTGTCATAGTAGACAATGATGGTCGGATATTAGCACTCTTCACAGGATCCCCTGAAGAGGCAGATGACTGGGAACAGGTCGCGCAAGACGCCAGTGAGGCCATCAGTGAGGCACGCGAACGATGCCACTTCAAACTTGCGCAGCTGGTTCATCTTCGGGGTGAATACCCAACCGAAGGCATGGGCTCATCGTTCGGTGGGGGTTCTACGGTGCGTTGCACACGATTTCGTTCGACCTACGTAGGTGCTGAGGTCACACCAGAAACCTGGTGCAATCAAGAATACCCCTCGAAACGCCGAAGTAATGGCTGCGCTCTGCAATCATCCCGCAATACGCTGCATCGCGGGTTTTGGAAGCAGTACGCCTTCCTTGTTACATCTACCTACCAATGTCTGATGATCATGTAGCCATGTTGGCTACATATGCGCCGCGTGTGTACCTGAAGGTCAGGAGGAGGCTACGATCTCTGTATGCGCGATACCCCACTCTCCACCTCAATTTCGACAACAGTATCTATCCCGCCGCTCACATCAATTTCGGGCCGAACTCCGTATGCTACGAGCACACCGACTTCGCCAACGACCCCGTCAACTGGTGCCACGTCTGCGCCCTTGGCCGCTACGACCCTACCAAAGGGGGCCACATTATTCTGTTCAACCTTCGCCTTGCTGTGGAGTTCCCCCCTGGCGCAGGTATCCTGATTCCTTCTGGCATTCTCCGCCATGGCAACGTCGCAATCCAGAAGGGGGAGATGCGTCAAGCATTCACCCAATTCTGCCCTGGGGGACTTCTCCGGTGGGTTGACGCTGGGTTTCAAACCCTGGGAGACTTTGCGGAGAAAGATCCGGCTGGGAAAGCCGCCTTCGACGCTCAGCTAGACCAGAAGACTGCCATGTCGGTGAAATACTTTTCTCGCTATGAAGAGTTGTTGGACGATCTCCGCGAGGCAGCCAAACCAAACCCATCCTTCCCCGACCTTCCCGACCTCTAGTGCATGTGCAGCCTCCGACGTCGCTCCGAACGCGATAGTATGCTGCTCTTGAGAATCCTTGACATTGAACTGTACTTGGCAGAAGTGTCGATGATACCCCGCAGATACTGCGTGTTGATGGTTCTCCATCATCGTATAAATGCACTTGCATCCACTGCCTGTCTCTACCTCATTCCAACGACCTCTGCTATGTCATCGTCCTCTCGACCCAGCAAAAAGTCGAAGAAGGCTCGTCGCCAGGGGGGTGGGTTTTACGAGCCTGCCACCGCGAGCGCGCAGATTATCTCCCTCTCCGCCGATGGTCGACGTCTTAATGTCTCTAGCCAGCACATACGCGACCAGCAACTTCATCTATCCCAGGCCAGCACTGACACAGAGCCGACGTCGCTCGTTGGTGACGTTCCCCTGCCTTGGAGCGACCAGTCACCACTCGATGTCCTGCCACCTCAAGCCAACCCAGCCCCGGAGGCCATCGAAGGTGTCCAGGGCCTGTCACATCCCGTGCCCAAGTCCGCCCTGCCACCTCTCCGACACAACCCCGACCCGACTACCCCTGAACTCCGCCCCCCTTTCCCGGCTAATAC
>NW_027138060.1:0-2851 GCF_003813185.1 Lentinus tigrinus ALCF2SS1-7
CGGGCCAGGGGAACTTGTGTGAGCGCAGTCGGACCAACCGCGCACCGGCCATCGTCGGAATGTATTCGAGTAGCCAGCTCCCAGGACGCAACTTTGACCTTGATTCCTGGAGACCGCACCACCTTCGTAGGCTGCAACGGACCGCAGTGCAATTGTTAGTGAGTCATGACGTCGCCGGGCTCTGGATAGTCGAGCGCACCAAGTACACGGAACCGCCGCGTAGGTGGTTAAGCCAACCGAAGTGACCTGCATGAGCAACCCGAGGCCCGAGTGTGCGGATCTGACATGTGTCTTGCGGGTGCGAGGGTCCGACGGAATGCGCAGGCCATGGCATTGTCGCGGCGCGCTCTCTCTGTCTTCGATCAAGTCCTTTCCTGGCACCTGTGCGGGAGTTGTGTCCGTCGAGCAGCTTTCCCGCATCAATACAAGCCATGACGACTTAAAACGGACGTCTCACCTTCGAGTTGCTATGCTCATCGAACACACTCTAGAGCGCCACCAAGTACGTCGACACGTCCTGACTGGCCTTTATGCAAGGAGCCCGTCACCCCTTGGCTTCTGTCGTTGTCCGCCCTTCGCACACACCAGGCGTCTTCAACATCGCAAAGCCTGTTCAGTCCGCCCCGAGGGCCCAGCACACACAGGCTCAGGCCCGTGCTCCTCGTGTGTCGCTCAGGAGAGCAAGCCAAGTTGACGGTACCGCTGTGTGCCCTAGACATGAGCGAGTCGAGGTCGCACCGTGTACGATCACTGCTTGCTCGGAAGTACTGTCGCAAGGATCAGAGCTTGACCGTCGCTCCGAGTTCCGGAGGAGAGCCCCCAAGAACCACTAGACTCACCGGCAGGTTGAAGCGTCGCATAGGCTAGTTCAGCCAACCGGGGTGAGTCGCACGGTGACCCTGTCCGCCGTCTGCATTTTCCTAGCGCAACGAAATCGGAGCCGTCGCGAATACCAGCAACGTACGGCCGAGCTTGCTCCTACAACCCTGTCCGAGCATGCTCGACAGCCTGCTCCGACCAGGCCATGAGCTGTGAGCCGAACTTTGATTTCTGGACGTCTTGAGGTCCGCGGGAACTAGTACACGCGAATTGGAACCTTCGTGAGCATGTCGAAGCGGGTGAAACATGTTTGAAAGACTCACCCTCACCCATACTGCGGATCCGACGCGTGCGCTGTACCTGAGGCTCCGTTCACATGGCCGTGCACGTACCCTAGTCTCGCCAGAACGATACGGCTGCGCCATGTTCACTCGAGTTGTAAGCTCATGAATGAAAGAAATATATTCGAACTCTCGTCGTAGACATAGCGGTCGTACACATAGCGGTCCTGCAATCAACGGCGCAGCGACGCCCAAAGCGATAATCTAGTCAAACGGCGGCGAGGAATATCCACTCACCAGCTGGTCGGAGGCGTCGTGTACGCGAAGCATGAAGCTGAACCTCACCGCCGTCGCGGAACGCACTATCAACGCGTCCGCGAGCCCTCCAATTAACCAGCATAATTGAGCGGACTGTCGCTTCCGCGTACGCTTGCGCTGCCGGTAGCCGAGCGTGACAATTTCCGTGCATACAGCGGTCCATCCCATAACGCAGGTGAGCTTCGACGTACGCACGCGAGGTCTTGAGGCGGAATTTGAGACGTGCGTACGCTGCCGGTTCTCGGCCTGATGCAAGATGCGGGACCCGCTCCCTCGGCTGTCGATGTCGATGTCGGACGATTCTGCATCCGAGCGTGACGATACTGATAAGTACACGACAGACGAGCTCGACCGGTACGTACTCACCTGCTCGACTTGGTGCTCTGCTGTGTCCTGCTCATGACTTACCTCTGCTTGCCTCCACACATGCTGTCACGGTCGGCCGTTTGTCCGTGTCGGACTCGCATCTCAGGTACGCATGTCCATGGTGTGCGCCGTCCGCTGTGCTGAACCCAGTCCTTCGTTAGCTGCTCGGGCCGTGGGTCCTCCCATCCTCGTCCCGCTGGACCGTATTCGCTGGCGGGCCTGTTCTGTGGTCACCGGCATGTTCGAGAGTCGAGAGGCTGCTGCGAGGACTGGGACGGCGGCGAAGTCGATCTCAACATCAACGCGACGATGTCCGTGGGGGTGACGTGGGATGCGAGTGGCGGCCGGACGAGGACGAGCGGTGCGTACTCACCTTGGTAGTCTTCTTCATGCGCGCTGTGTCGCCTCACGGTTGCAGCCGCTCCACCTACCTCCGCTGTGAGTCGCGCAGTCGCGGCTTGAAGTACGCACCTGCTTCGTGGTCGCCGTTCGTTGTGCTGACCGTCGTCCGCAGTCTCCGGTGTGTCCCCATCTTGATGTTCACCCTCGAGCGAATTCGCTGACGGGTCCCATCTGTAGTCGCCGGCTGATTCGATGCGCGCGGGCACTGTCTGCTGCTGCCGCTGGAGCATCTGCAGCTGCGCGGGGCTCATCCCGCCCATGCCCATCCCGCCGCCCATCCCGCCTCCCATGCCTTGCATGTTGCTGTTCGCCATCTGCTGTTGCGCCTGCATGATGCGCTGGATTTGCATCGCCTTCATCTGCGGGTTCATCTGTGCAAGCTGCTGCATCTGCTGTGGGGTGAGGTTCGGGAAGCCGGGCGGGAGGCCGCTGTTCGACATGCTCGACGTCTGGGGCGGGCCCGCAGACGACGGCGACTGCTGCGACATGCCATGGCCAGAGACGTTCGGGAGCGAAGCCGAGCCGCTTGTCGGGGAGGTGATCGAGGAGCCGCCTGGGTGGAGGACGAAGAGTGGTAGGTAGTTAGCAAAGCATGAAGTCGTGTGAGAGACGCACCCATGCCCAAGCCCATGCCGGCCATGTTCATGCCACCCATACCTCCCATG
>NW_027138061.1:0-2686 GCF_003813185.1 Lentinus tigrinus ALCF2SS1-7
GGTTTCGGGGTGCGCTCTGCTGAGCACGCCTCTCAATCGCATGGTCCTCCCGAGCCCATCCACGAAGGTTTCGGGGTGCGCTTCGCTCAGCAGACTCCTCCCGTTCATAATGGCTTCGGGGTGCGCCCCGTTGAGCACGCTGCGCAAACGCATCATCATACCAAGCCCGTCCACGACGGGTTTGGAGTGCGCTTCGGTCAGCAAACATCGCATCCCCCCAACGCGCTCGGCATTGCGGCTCATGACGGGTTTGGCATGAATTTCACCACTCATGGTAATGGTCACCATGCATGGCCACATGACACGCTGCCCCCGCTACCTGGTCCTGCAAGAGACGTCGTCCAAATTTGGCACTCGCTGAGTGTGCAGGACCGCCTGGCTTTGAGGTCCCACCTTGGTCTTCCTGACGAAGTTCCGTCTGTGGCAACCATCCCGCCCTTCGTCGAGACGGAGAGCCACCTTATGGGACACAAAGCCCAAGCGATCGCATCCCAGTCTACTCTCCCGCCAAGCTCGTCTGACGACCCCAGAAGCTCGACCCCCGTAGGCAGGCCTCAGTCGGGTAGCACTTACCCTCCTTCAGCCCAGGTATAGTAGGATCGCCTGATAGCCATGAGACGTGTTGGCTCACTCGTAGTGTCAGATACACAAGTCTCACCTCACGGTGACCCTGATGCACCGTATGGATGGCATCGAGGATCGCTTGGATTCTCATGGTCAAGTACAGTGAGTAATGAGTCGGCCAATACATCCACTCTCACATGCTGACTTTATGCAGCTCCAAATTGCTGGATGGCATGAACGAGCTCAAGGATGCTCTGGGTAATCTCAGCCTTGGCGCTCCACAGACACCTCGCAAGGCCGTCAAGGTTGGCGCACCCCCAACGAAGCCAGGTGGACGCTCCTCTCGGTCGAAGGCAGCCCGAATCGCCATGGCTCAGGCAGCCGAGCGTGAGGATTTCACGCAGGCTCTACTCGACGTTAGCTCGGACGAGGAAGAGAGTGATCTCCACGATGCCACCCCGAGCAAACCGCCCAAGCCCAAGCGCAAGGTCCCGACATCAAAGCCAATCCTTTCTCTCGATGGTTGGCAGATGCCGTACATCGCTCCAACATCTAAGGATGAGGAAGACATCATGATATCCACGATGTCTGGGCGGGAGGTTACGAACGCGCTGGGTACCTTCTTGAATCGCCTGCAGGTTAGTGACACAGTTCATCTAAACGTTCAGGTTGACGTATGCGCGATGCGCGATGGGAACAGGATGCAGTGCGGTCCCATATGCTATGGCTACTGCAATGCGAGGAGCTCAAGGAAATAGGGACAAAATGCCCGACCCTCACGGATGAACAGTTGGCGAAGTACGAGTCATGCAAGGGAAATTACTTCACACGACAGAATTTCCACATTGACTTCGCCCGCGGGTGGGTGCGCTGCTCTTATAATCGCGAGGCTCGGGCTTTCTTCATACGCCACTTTCTGGAGTCTGTGGCCGGCGGATCGTACAGGTCACCTCCGATACCCTCGAGGTACTTCACTATGGACCAGGTCGGCACAGCGTTGGATAGCCACATGGAACATGCTCGAGCTGTATGGCGGAAGCAAATCAACCCCCCCGATGAGGCGAAGGCAGCCCAGCGTGTTAGACAGAAGCAGATCAACGGTCGCAAGAGGACGGTGAGTGTCGTATCTAGTACATGAGGTGTGCGTGCCTCCTGACTCACACGTTTGCAGGTGTACATACAGCGTTCTTGGATTGTTTCGATCTATGCCCTCGAAGAACACTACTTACTCTTCTCGAGCCTCTCCATCGTCAACATGAGCGGGGACGAAGCGGACGGTCCCGAAGGTCGACTCAAGTCCGTTTACGTGATCATCGAAGCCGAATGGCAGAGCGAGGACATCAAGATATTCTTCCGCACTCTCGATAAGCGCTATATCGAGGACTGGATGCAGGGTTTGCGTAACCGTGGTGGACGTGGTCCCCGCTTACGCGTCGAGAAGGACGACGCTGAGGTGATGGATTCCGAGGCCCCCAAGAGACTGTGGCGGAACTGCTACAGCGATAAGTGGCTTGCTTCTAAGCCGGCTTGGTTCGTTCGCGACTTGGAGATCATCGACGAAGATTACGACTTCAGAATCGACTTTAGCAAGGGCACTGTTCCGCTCCAGGAGGCGAAGGAGGTCCACGACGTGTTCATGAAGAATGCCGGCATCGATAACCCAGAGGAGTAGGAAGACTGGGCAGGGCTCGACTCGTATGTTTCCGTATGGTTGCGATCAGTTGCGTATCAATGTACACTGGGTTGTTCACGACATGGTCGCGCGAAGCTGGTCGAACATTCATACAGGCTGCAGGTGCGTATATCGAAGTATCTCTTGGTGCTAACAGCGTTATGCAGGCGGTGCGGAGCTCAACCGGCTCCACGGACTTGCATATTCAGGCGGGCTACAAGCCTTATGCCCGGCCGACCGGGAAGGCGTGCCCAGCGAGCACGGGCGTGCATAAGTGCATACGGCTTGTACAGAGGCCGGCCGGTTGCGCTTCCGTGCCACAGCGTGCACCGGCGGGCTCTATGCCCTCGGCCGGGAGTACAACAGCGTGCACCGGCGGGCTCTATGCCCTCGGCCGGGAGTGCAAAAGCGTGCACCGGCGGGCGTCACGGGAGTGCACAAGCGTGCACG
>NW_027138062.1:0-2678 GCF_003813185.1 Lentinus tigrinus ALCF2SS1-7
AAAGGACGGCGATGAGATGACCATATACAAGTCCCCAACGATGTACATACCGCAATCGCTAGAACCTTCTGTTCATCTGCAAACGTTTCACGATGCAGACTACTACGGATGTGAAGATGTACTCACTGGGCATTGGCAAATACGGCAGTTTGAAGGAGGCATTGATATACCAGATGTTGACACGACCAACCATGCTACCAGAGAGGATAGCATGTCCCCCGTGAACGAAAAGCACGGGGACGGCACGCTCGCTCCCTCCGATGTCGTGTTCGAATGTGCGAATAGCCTTCGCGGCATCGAGGTCGTATATCGTGAAGCCCCTAGCGGGGTCTGAGATGGCCATGTATGCGCCGTTAGGGGAAAGACTGCTGGACACACTAAAATGGACATTAGCGACGTACGATCAAGGGGAGGATCAAACACTTACATCATGCATTGTGTATCGATGTTCGCGACATTCTTCCAATCCTCTGTGTCGAACAGTCTATCGTATCATGAGACAGAGCACAGGTCAATAAGGTAGGTCAAACTCACCTGATCCCATGATGAAGGTAGGCCACGACGAGCATGGTCGGGGCCCAGAAGACGCCGGTGATGAGCACCTCCGAATCATCC
Source organism: Lentinus tigrinus ALCF2SS1-7 (assembly GCF_003813185.1). NCBI lineage: Eukaryota > Fungi > Basidiomycota > Agaricomycetes > Polyporales > Polyporaceae > Lentinus > Lentinus tigrinus. Next base: position 616 of record NW_027138062.1, read on the forward strand.
TCGCTCTCACCGGTCTTGCCGTCGCTCCCCGGTAGAGAAAAACCTTTCACCAAGTGCACCAGACCAGCTAGCCCTCGCTCAGTCAGATCGGTATACCTGAACATATCGACATGGCTTACCGTTAGTGTCCCACTCCCAAACGCTGAGCTCGCGATGTGCTCCCGAGGCGACCAAATTGTCACGAACAGCGAGCCATTCGACCGGGTAGAGATGAGCCCAATGTCCAGAGACGTGCGTTATTTTCTGGGTGAAGCGTTAGCAGATGATGAAAGGCCTCATTTTGGTGTGCCACTCACCTCGCCGTCCTTCACTACAGAAGACATGACACCATCCTCCAGCCCGCAAATCAAAGTGTTTGCGGTGTACCATGCAACTGAGACGATGGGGTTCTTGGCATAATATACATCAGACAACGTCCAAGTGGAAGTGTTCCAGATGCAGAGGGTGCCGTCGAGGCCGGCTGTCGCCAGGAGCGAACCGTCAGAATTGAATGCTAGAGCTGTCACGCCCTTGGAGTGTCCATCGGTGAGATGAGCAGTTTGCGTATACGGGATGTCAGACATGATTGTGCAGGGTGTAATGGGAGAAGGGAAAGAGTGTGCGGTGTAGGTGCCACTCAAGACGAAGGAACATGGGCCGCGCGTAACACGCGACGAAATCTAACACGTGGTGATATGCCTCCACGAGTCAGCCCTCCTTGCTTACAAGACCCACCCTCCGCTCCACAACACCCATGACATTCGCCACAGAGAATGAACGTACTGCTGGGATCGAAGCACATCCCCGCGGTATCCTGCTCCTCCTCGGCGTCGTCCGCGTCCTTGCACAGCTCGCGCGAAGTCCCGGTATGCTTCCGGTGTCCTCGACGATGAAACGCCCCACCGCGCCCCGTACGACTGCAGCGACGGACGCGTTCGCTTCGGATGGTTTCTTCTTCCGCTTCTTGCGTTTCTTCTTGGCCTGCATAGGCTGTCCCGCACCGTTCGAGTTTAACGGTCCCGGGGTGACGTCATGAATCTCGTCCATGACCTCGCCGTCCGAGTGAAGTTCAATCACGTCCGGTTGTGGACTGGAGTGCTGCAGCCACACGCACGCAGCTGGGACGCTAGGGTACGCGAGCCTGCTCGTGAGGGCGTACGACGATAGGCAGTCGCTCTCGAGCTCGTCCACATCCATCTGGTCGCCTTCGCTATCCCGGATGTCGTCCCCAGTGCCGTCAAGCGGCTCGCGCTGGTCTGTCTCGGCGACCAACACTGTTGAGCGTGTTCGGACGCCGTTTCGTCCGAGCAACCGACGAACACCGTTCTCGACTTCACGATCTCCGAGAGGAGAGATAACCATGATTCTTGGCGTGTTCGGCGTGACCGCCAGCCGGTCGATGAACTGCTATCGGAGGCAGGTATCTGGAACGTGTCCTCGAGCGCACCGCTGAAGACCATGATCCGTGGAGAAGCGAGAGACTCCGTGGACGCGGAACGTATTACCAACGAGCGCGTGGGTGACGTGGAGCGTGAATGTGTTGCGATGGTAGAGATGAGGATGCTCGAACGTCGGCACCCGGACGAGCTCCTCCGTCTCGAACGTGCGCGCATCTACGGCGTGCAACAGCGACGGGTGCTAATGGCCGGGTGCGATCAGTACTCCCAGACCAAGTCATCAGTGTCGTGCAGCTGACATACCTCTGAAAGTGTCAGTGGGTACGCGAGCCCAATCCCCACGGAGCGTCATACAACCATCCACTGGCGGCTCGGATGGCATACCTGCCAGTTGATTACGCGTGCGACTTGTCGGTGTTGAAGACCTTCAGCGACTTCGTGTTCTGGACGCCCCACACGCCCTCTTGCGGAGCTACTGTGAACTTCGATCCATCGGCGAAGAACGCGGTGGAGAAAGACGCGGGAATTGAAGACACCTGGGACAAGCGTGGCGATGGGCGCAAAGGTGATCTGGGAACCTCCTGTGATTCTGTGCAAGTACACGCTCGGCGAGTCTCCGACGCAGAGCAAGTCCTCGAGGCTAAAGCCGAGTTTGTAGAGGGTGTTGTAGAGCGTGCAGCCCATCAG
>NW_027138063.1:0-2674 GCF_003813185.1 Lentinus tigrinus ALCF2SS1-7
ACGATGTCAATGTACGTCTTCAGGCCAGCGAGCTCGAGGCAAACCCGTTGAACGTGTGCCGCGACGGCAATGGAGACAGACGGAGCCGCAGGAAGATGGCGCATGCGGTCGACGACTTGCCGGAGGATCAGGACGAGCATCTTGCCATAGTCGCGCACATTCACAGGGGCAGACATGGCGTCGAACCGTCGGATGGCGTAGTCGGCCGCAGCTTCGAGCGCGGCTCGCGTCTCGTCGAAGATGTACCCCAACCCGTTGAACCCGATCCCGGGGTCCTGGCGCCAGTCCTGGTCCGGACGGAGAGCTAGCCACAGGACCGATGGGACCTCAGGCGGAGATGCCGACGCGGGAATGCATGCGACGTGCCACCTGCCAGGAAGGAGCCTCTGCGGGAGGCGGGAGTACTCGTGAGCGCCCCACAGCCCGTCCGTGTACGTTTCTATGACCTGGCGATCCACAGGGTATGCGGGGATGTAGTCCATGTTGGGGGACGTGATCACCATGCGGTCGAAATCACCGTGCGAGGCCACTTTGGCTTCGTGGGCTTTGCAGACCACAGGAGCTGCCCAGGTGCGTCAGTATCATTGTCAGTAGCAGATGTTCGGTGCGTACCTCGGGTGAAACGATTCACACGTAGAACGACGGGCAGACCGGTGCGGCGCGCTGAAGACGGGCCGAACTTCTGGGAGACAGGGCTGAGAGGCGACAGGAAAGGTGTGGGTGGAAGAGGAGGAGGTGATGAACGAGGTGGGCTGGGTGTAGATCGAACTGGTTCTTGCGGACGCGTGCCATGGTCACTGCTGTCGATGGTAAGTACACGAGCGTCACGCGAGATGACACGACTCACGGGGACACCCTGTTGGATGTCGAGGGGGCGGACGGAAGATCAACCTCAGGAGACGCAACTGGCTCGCTGTAGTACATGTGAGCCGGCACTCAGAACACTGAGGGGCGGGGAAACTGACCTGGCATTAGATACATTCGCGATGGCGGACGCGCCTTCGGGAGCGGGGACCGAGCGCCTTTTGAATCGAAGCTGCTTCAGCGCGAGCCGGGCCAGCGCGTCCTCCGTGGAGTCCTGGGAGCCACTGGGTTCCATCTGGACTACGCGACGTGTGTCAAATCGTGGCCAAAAGTTTCCCTTGCGAATACTTACAGTGGGCGAGAGGTGATAGAGGTGAGATGTTGATCGCACAGGTCTGTCCACGTGAGAGCGACGACGAAAGCGCAGCCAAGGGGTGGCAAGCCAGGCAGAGTCGGGGAGTGATATCAGTCGACGATCGCAGGGGCCTACGGTCTTGATCCTTCGAGGGAAAGTTGACGACCTGCGATGCAGTTGGCTCTGGAGCCACACGCACGCGCAAGCTGGCGATGAGGACTGCGAAAATCGGCTGGCTCTAGGAACCTGGCACGACTCTCAGCAGATGTCGGTGTTGGACTGGATGTCCTCGGCGTTGTGGGTCGGGCAGCGTGAGGGGGGGTGAACGCGTAGACGGTAGGTGGGACGAGTCCATGCGTGGGTGTTGGTCGCTGAAGTTTCCCATCACGTGCCTACAGCGCATGCCATTGGCTGCTCTGCCTCCGCGAGACTTTTCCAATCGGCGATCGTGAATCGATAACACGGAAGTAAATCGCACTTCGAGCCCCGATTACCCCGCATTACGACATCGGTAAGTACTGAACGACTAGAGGCCGCTTCACGTCGCCACGTCCAAGTCTCTCTCCGCCCACTCGCTTCAAAGTGGCCCGACCGACTTTGCGACACACCTCCGCCTCTGCTGAGTCTTGCACACTCCGGCCTCCTGCGAGCTGAACCCTACCAACCTGCGAAAAGGTGAGCCCGTTGCAGTTCGAACACGCATGCAATGTTTGCTAACGACCTGACAGATCTCATGTCCACTGTTTCAAAGGCATCAAGATGCACGCCCGAGCGGGAGTGCGCTGGCTCTGATAGCCGCAATCTTCCCGGGTTATGCGATTGGAAACCTCTCCGAAAAGCCTAAGCTCATCGTTGAGAGGATCCGTCAAGCATCGCGGTGCGCAAGACCAAGACAACACCGAAGGACGAACGGTCGTCGAACCACCTACGCGGGCCATCGTTGGTGAAGACTCATTTCAAATGGCACTCCCGCAAGGTCTCGCACAGACGGACGACGGAGTTTAGGAACGATGGAGACCTGCCAGGGCTCGCGGGTGAGTCCAAGCTTGTCTCGGATGACGACTGGGCTGAAGGCCTGACCGATGGACATGCCGCAGTAGACACGGTTAGGGCGCTGTTTCGCGCGGTATCCATGTACGCGTATAACGTCATTGCCGAGTAGCCGCAGCCACATACGTACTGTCCATATGCACCCGCATGTATCCGCACCCCTGGGTTTACCCCTGTGGCCATTACTACTGCTGCAATCGTGACCCTCGTTCGATCCGCATCGCTCATTTGTGGTGTGCGGGTGCGGATCGAGTGCGTCGGAATGCGTCCGACGAGATGCCCGTCCCCTGTGCGGGTGCAAGATGACCCCCTGCGCTGCTGAAATAGCACTCGCATCTCTGCTGCCCTCGGCGTGCCCTCCCATACCTCAGCGATGAAGAACGGGCCGCCGAAGAAACCCTTGTCAGGGCTGTCCGGTATTAGACGTAGCTTTGTGTCCTTGAAGAACAAAGTCACGCGACAGTC
>NW_027138064.1:0-2493 GCF_003813185.1 Lentinus tigrinus ALCF2SS1-7
TCCCTGAGCATATCGTCATCCCACGTACCGCGCTCCGCGACGAGCTTGTAAAAGGAGACCGCGACCGCGCACGAGCTTCCTGCAATCTCGTTCGGAAGCATCTTGCTGCGCGCCTGCCTTGACTGGATGTCCGCGAGGTAATAATAGGCTTCGAAAGGAGACCCCTGGCGCAAAGCAGTTTCGAAGTACGCAGTGGCGAGCTTCAGGTCGCCGCGCTCTGTTACCGGTCAGCGCGATCCTTGCAGCACGAGCAGTAGAGACGTACCATAGTGATACTTGCCGATGTTCACCTGCGCCTCGGCCAGCTCCTGCGTGGCCGCAGCGGCGAAGTAGTTCAACGCCTTCTTCATGTCCTTCTTCCCGTCCACCAAACCATCCCGCCAGATGATCCCCAGTCCGTTGTGAGACTCCTTCTCGCCGTATTCTACGCCCCGCTCGAACCACATCTTGGCCATTAATGCGTCCTGCTTCACACCCTCCCCACGCAGATACATCCGTCCGAGGTACCCTGCAGCCAGGGCTGCGTAGCCTGCTGATATCGGGGTCTCCTCCTTCGAACGACGATCTGGCTGGCGTGGATCGGCAGGATCTCGCGGCCAGATCTGTCGCGCGATGCGGAGGAAGTAATACCGCGCACGGTGGAAGTCACGGGGCACGACACTCGCACCATCGCCGCCAGACGCGATACCGCCCGGAGCACCGTAGATGCTGCCCTGGTAGTAAATCTTGCCCAGCCGGTATGCGAAGTCGACCTCGCCGCGGTCCGCGTTGAACTATTGTGTGTCAGTCAATACTGACAAGACAGAGACTGGAGCACGAGACGTACGAGATAATATTCCATGAGGTCGTCCCAGGTCTCGCCTGCTGCGCGTGCGTTCGCAGTCTTGATGACCGCCCGACCTGCGTTGGGACCCGTCGATGCGACGCTGGCCCCAGGACCATATACGCCCCCTACGAGATCGGACAGTCGAGGCGGAGTCAAAGGGAGGGTCCGCCCACCAGGAGGGCCGGACAGAAACTTCGCCATCGCTGTGTCGCAGTGAGCAGAAGCAAAATAACTTGTATCGCCACAACATACCTTGTTCTGCCGCGTCTTCGTAAAAGTCCAGTGCTGCCATGCAGTTTTCACCTACACCAATGCCGGACCAGTAGCGATATCCCATTGCCATCTGCGCTCCCTTGTGGTTTCCGTGAGCGGCGAACGTCATGTAGAGCTGCGCCTTCGCTTGGTCGACGGGCACTACGCTGTGGTATCCGGTGCTGTGGAAGAATCCGACCAATGATTGCGAAGACGCGTTGCCAGTGAGGTGAGCATGGGTTTGGAAGGATTCGTACGCAATGTGTGGATCTGCAGGGAAGTAGGAATTTGGCGGAAACTGGCAGTTCCGTCAGCCGAGGAGTCGCAACCGGAGCGCAATGTCGCGCAGAGAAGGAGCGAACGCACTCACCAAGGAGACCTGACCAAGCGTGTACAGTGCGTCCGTGTGCCCAAGCTCCGCGGCATGCTGCAACAAATCAATGACCTTCACCGCCTTCCCCTTGAACTCCTCATCTTTCTTCCGCCCACTCGTGAGTTCACGACCAAAGAAGTCCGTGACGACGCTTGGAATCCAGGAGTGGTTCCGGAGTTTGACCAGTATTCGCATGGCACTCGCTATTGGTCCCTGGCCCTGGATACTCGGGAAGAATGCAGATAGTGGGATGTTGCTAGAGTGATGCGACGGCTCTTCGGATTGCATGGGAGGGAGAGCGGTCAGGGTGGCGAGGGTAGACATGGCTTGCTTGTACGCTCTGGATGCTACCGTATCAGAATTAGGGCCAATTCTTACGGGTAAAAAGCTGCAGCATACCTTCGACAGCTGTATCCATCGTTTCCACTACCTCATTGTGTTGCGTAGATGCGTCCTGAGTGGGTATATTGAGCACCTCACGGAGGTCTCTGAGACGAGGTGGAACTCACATTCGCAGTGCCCGCCGCCGCGAGAGCAACCACGCAAAACGCAGCTAAGCTGGCCTTGCGCATCTTTCTCTTCGTCGACCCCATCTTCTACAGCGAGTGACGGAGAACAGATAGTCGTATTATGGTCGTGGCGGTAGCGGTTAAAGTACACGCCAACCGGACACGTCGGCCAACCCTACGACGCAATCAGGGCACCTAACCCCACGCTATGGTCGGCCGCGAGTCTGTACGCCGGCCTCGCATGTCCCGATATGTACATTCTCCGCCTCTGCTGCCCGCGTCGCACACGCTTTCCTCTCCTCGCCCCCCATCGCTTCCCCGTCCTGCTCTCTCTGCCTCGCCTCTCGCCACGCCTTCAAGCGCTACCCCGTCTGCTCGCATGCTGCCTGCTCCCGCACCGCATGCGCTCTTGTCCCACGCCCTGTCTCGCCCTCGACATCCGCCCCGGCAGGAGGCACTCCTCTGCAGGCGGAGCTCTCGAACGTGTTCCCTGCGCGAATACGCGGAGCCCAGTACCAGTATTGCAGACTCAG
>NW_027138065.1:0-2489 GCF_003813185.1 Lentinus tigrinus ALCF2SS1-7
ATTGTCAGAGGCCGACGAGGCACATGATCCTTTCCTTGCTTTTCCGAGGCTGGAGACAAGGCTGTACTACGACGAGTTCGCCCCGATCCCAGTTGTTGTTCGCTTGACTGACATAGTCGCGCACCTTGCTGTGCTCCCCCATACCCCAGAGGCTGTAACAAGGCCATGCATAATCGGCAAGACATTGGATAGGGTACGAGTTCGCTACAACGCTTGCTTCCATGTTAGCATCACTAATCACATTGATCAGAGCTAACGGCGCCGACAAGAGGTGCCTTCGTCTGCGCTCTCCGTGCTCGTGTCAATACCCCTGGGGCTCCCATAGCCTTCCCCATTACCTCCTACCGGTCGGTGCGGGGGGACAGGCGTCATCACGAGCACCCGGACGAGCTTTACGAAGGACATCCCCGGATCGCTTGTCACCGGCCGGCCTTCCATTGGTGCTCCGGGACATAGTCCCTTTGTGCACCGCACCACAATAACAGCATGTCCTCTTGTTCGATCACGCCACAGACCCTCTTACCAAGTTCCTCTTACCCCCCGCCACCGCCACCGACATGAGTGTTCAAACTGCCAGCGACGACCAAGCCGGAGGATAGTACGTGCGATGCCAGGTTGGGACACCACGACCGGAATTTGACTTCCTTGCACTATCAGTCCTCGGACCAAGTTTGCCGCTGTCGATCGGGTCCAGTACGCCGACACGGACGACCAGAACCCACTCGCCAAGTTTCGATCGGGCGGAGTGATGCTGAGCGAGGTACTGCCCGGTGAATGTGAGTACTTTCGTCTCAGACTCTTTGCTAGCGTGTAGCAAGACCGCTCACATTCGTGCAAATAGTCGTCATCATTGTGACGGGAAGTACGTACTCCTTCACTGTCGCCACCATGATGGTGTCAGCCAACTGGGAGATACTCCAGGACAACGTGAGTACCTCATTTTATCACTATCTTCATCTTCCTGAAGTCGGTCATGCTTAGGTCGATCAGGTGGTGCGCTGGGCACCTCGAGCTAGCCGCGACAAGGATCGACGATGGACCTATGTTCGCTTCTTCGATCGCGTGGTCTACGCCGACTTCAACCGCCGCCTCTGGGAGGCATTCCATCAGCTGACGGTGAAGCAAGCTCTGATTCGTGCCCGCGTGGATGAGATCGCTCACAGTGAGCCCTCAAACTTCACCAAGTACTGTCGTCAGTACTTGGGGGAGGGCTACTTCGACACGTTGGTCGATATGGACGAGGAAGATGCCAGCGATGGGGATCAGAATACCGTTGGGTAGTCTCGCGGGAGCATAGCACTTAACGTCTCACACCTAATGTATACGTCTCGCGCTGTCTTACTCTGTCGGAAGTCAGCCTCCTGAGTAGAACGAGATAAAGAGGCCGGAGTCGCGTGTGGTAGGTGCGCTTGCGTAGCCTCAGTATCGCAGGAGGGTACACATGCCGCATGCGTCACTCCGAGCCCATGACCGAACGGCCGACGCGCTCGAGTGTGGCAACCAACCTTTGACATCGAGGGCGTGGAAACTGCTGCGGCCGTCTGGGCGGTGCGGCTAAGGTGACAGCTGCAGGCTATCCAGGGTGGGAGGCATACGGCATACATTATAGCGGAGAATAGAGGATGTACAATATTGTGAGGAAGTAAGAATGACGAGATAGAAACTCAGAGCCATATGATAACGGTGACGATGAGAGAAAAAGACATCATGGCAGGGGCCAGTGGAGCAGAGATGTGCATCGGTCACACGAACTCCCAGTCAGCCTCCTCGTCCACGTCTTCCTGCGAGCGCCCAAGGTCCTGCGAGCATCCAAGGTCCTGGGAGCATCCGAGGGGTAGGATATCTGACTCGGAGAGCTCGTCATTGCCGCTGTGCTCGCTCTGGGCTCTGGCTGACTCCAGAGACGTCACAAAGGCCTGCATATCATCCTCCTTGCGAAACATGAGGCATGTAACGCCGCGCTCGTTGAAGAGGCCGAGGCTTGTAGCGTCCTGCGAGAGGTCAGATTGGGAACACGGAAGTCAAGAGAGCAGACGTACAAGCCGCGTAACGGCGCTGAAAGAATCAACAGCCGCGGTGAAGGCGGATGCCGGACCTCCATCCTTGACTAGAGCGCAAAGCAACACTGGCGATGTGTTAGCCAGGACACTTAGCACACAAGGAAAGAGTACGTACCGTCCGACGACGTAAGGGACGAGACCAAGCCGACGGTCGCCTGCGTAGAGGCGTACTTTTCGACACCGCCGGCATAGATGGCGATGCCCATGGGAAATTGCGTGAAGCTGTCCCACATTGCGTTCAACACGATGTAAACCAGGGCGAAGCAAGTGATGAAGTATGTGGCGCACAGGGTACTGTAGGCGAAGGGCATGGCGCGAGAGGGAAGCGGGTGTGGCAACGCTGAGGGGGAAGATGCGAGAGGTGTTGAGAGCGGCGGTCTGGGTTGGCTCTTAGCTTTGAGTCGCTGTGCGTATATAAACTGCGTTTGT
>NW_027138066.1:0-2473 GCF_003813185.1 Lentinus tigrinus ALCF2SS1-7
CGTATTAGCCGGGAAAGGGGGGCGGAGTTCAGGGGTAGTCGGGTCGGGGTTGTGTCGGAGAGGCGGCAGGGCGGACTTGGGCACGGGATGTGACAATGAGGCACCTTCCCAATATGAGGGCTGCATCATTTTTGTGTGTCACTGTATCTGTTCTAAAAAAACATGCTAGAATTATTGTGAAAAGATGAAAACATGGTTTGAAACATGTTATGCCATACAAGAGGCACAAGTACTTGAATAAACATTCAATATGATATTGCACAAGTGTTTGATGTTTTGATATGAGTTATGAAAAACTATAAAATATATTGTACAAGGAAAGACATCAGATAATATGGTCAAAACTATTATGCCAAAGCATACTTTGTGATATCCAAAGGGATTGGGAACAAAACATGCTAATAATCACAAAGAATGGTTTTGGGAAAATCATGACAACTTATTTTCCAATGTGAAAAAAAAGTTTTACCTGTTTAGCATGATGATTGCTATCATAATTCTGTCAAAGCCATCCTGAAAATATTTCACATGGTTCCTATTATGATCTGGGCAAAATCATACTAATTGGGCAAGCTGTAAACTATCTCAAATAATTTATGTATAATTTTATTATAACTTCATTCTAAACAGCACTGAAACAATGTTTTCATCTTCTCATTATAGTATCAGCATGTTCTGCAAGAAATCACAAAAATATGCCCACAGTAGGAGGCACTTTGTACCATGGGTCATTCCAGCAGTGGCAAAGCGGTATTTGTCTCTGCTGATGAGTTCTTGGAATTTTGAAGTAGGTTTATGATTCCACATCAGATGAGGTAAAGATCCAGCAGCTATGGCTTTTTGATCTGGTGTTACATCATGTGCTGAAGTCCCACAACCCCAACACAACCCCAACCAGACTTTCTCTGAACTCTGCCCCCTTTTCCAGTTATGACCTCATCACCCTCGTTCCTACTTGTCATGCCTTAATTGGACTTCCGCTCGGACTCTGCTTGCTTCCAGACACCCACTCTGTCATCCACCTGCATTATGATGTTTGTATCCATTACTTATACTTGATAGGCTTGATTGTTTGCTTCCGCCTCATCACATCTGCATTCTGCCTCCTGTCTCTACTCCTATCGGACTCTGACTGGACATTCAGATATTTGTATATAAGACATACTACAGTTAAATAGTTCCTCAGTTCTGATATCTCGTTTACTCATCCATCGACTACTCAGTTACTCAGAACTCAATCTATCTGACTTCCTCCGCAACCTCTGTCTGAACTCCATCTGACCTGTCTCTCAACTTTTGTTCTCGTCTCTGTTCTTTACTCTCTGCTTGACTCTCTTACTTGTGGCTTGTTCCAGTATAAACTCCAGAGCCTCTTATTGGGCTTCCACAAATTGAAGACATTGACACATTTTCAGATGTTGGTCAATAACTTTGCCAAAGTCTTCATTCTCTGTGCATATTCAGACTTTGGACTTTGAACTTCCTTCTGGAGTTTGACTTGTATGCACGGTCCTAACAGAATGGGTGTGAAAATGCTGGTATTGAAAGAGGACATGGGGGAGTGCAAGCTGGAGTGTTCTGGGTAGAGAGCTGTGATACAACCATGGATGGTAATGGTGGACTCAGGGCCCACATTGTCATAGAAGCCAGAGTAGTAAGGCATGAGCTTGTAGTGAAGGTCATGCATGGAGGGTGGGTCTAGAGGACACAGTAGGTAGATTGGGAGTTGAAGAGTTGAGCATGGAGGGTGGAAAAGGTTGAGGGTTGCACAGGAGTCATCATCAGAGAAGGGACAACACTGCCACTGTCACAGCAACTAGGCACATGAACACCAGGCATCAATCAGTGACAATCTGAGGAGCGAGTGGCAAGGAGCTGAAAGGGCAATGAGATGGATAAAGTGACAATGAACTCAATGGAGGGCAAACCAATGACTGGCACAAAGGCACAAAGTTGACAATAGGTAGTCTTCAAGCACACTGCAACAGACTAGTCCCAATGACCAGGTTATACATTAGCTGGGAGAGGGGGAAGAGTACAGCAGGTAGATACACACCTTGTTTCAATGACCAGGAGGTCAAGATGGGGACTAGGGAAGCGCTGGAGGGTCTTATATACTGTTCTACCCCCTAATAACACTGGACAATAGCATAGAAACAGAAACAAGGCTGTACTGATGAAAGACAAAAGGGTGGAAAAACACATGGTAAAGGGAAGATAACTGCAGGAATGAAGCATATAGTCACAAATACGAAATATGCAGTCATGGGAATGAAGCACACAGTCACAGAAATGGATGGGAATAGAGCATGTGTTGCACATGAAGTATGATTGAAACCAAGTTACAGTGTAATGCGGACATTCAGAAATGAGGAGGACACCTGTCACATCCCGTGCCCAAGTCCGCCCTGCCACCTCTCCGACACAACCCCGACCCGACTACCCCTGAACTCCGCCCCCCTTTCCCGGCTAA
>NW_027138067.1:0-2460 GCF_003813185.1 Lentinus tigrinus ALCF2SS1-7
TGTGTCTACTCGGTTGTGCCGGTTCCCCGTCGACAAATGCGCCAGTAAAGATGATTAGAAGCCTCATCTATCCATTCCAACATGGCGTGCCGGCGAATGTACACAGCAACCAGGTTCCTACACAATGCCGTTGTTAGTGCATGGTTATGGCGCAGGGATGAACATAAGTACGCAATGTGTTTTGGATGATACAAGCGGTCACGCTTGAGGAACGGAACCCATTGGACCAGCAATGTGAGAGCATTGCTGGAGTCGTTGAAGTGAGTGGTCTCTTCATTGTAGATGCGAAAGAGATAGGCCAGTTGCGGTTGGCAGAGCTCCTCAATCTCCTCAAATCCACGGTCCCAGTAGGAGACAGGGCATTCATCATACCGTTCGCTGAAGAGCATCGGCAAGACCGCTTCAAGGTACTTGACGCGCCACTAAACGAAGATGTGTGCATGATCGTGTGTGGGTGAACTGCAATAACGTACCTTTCGAGCGCCATGATGAAGTGCGGCGCTTACGCTGTGGCATAGCCTTGCAGTAGCATCACGCGCGTGAGCTTTTTGTTCCTCTGAGTGACTCCAACGCGACACCCGGACGGGTCGCTTGGTAGAAAGGACCAATGGCTCTTGATCGGTGATATGGGATGCCGGAGCGATGTGACGGTGGACGGTACCACGCACAAGGACGAAGTCTGACAGTCTGCAAAAGAGCTCAACATATGTGAAAAGGTACGCGTAGGAGAGCCAACGCACTTGATGTGGTTAATGTTGAAAACAATCTCTTTGTGGGATAGTGCAGGTTCATAGACGACGGTGAGGGGTATGTTGGCAGGCCCAATGAGTTTGACAATAGCCTGGCCGTGCAGCAGCTCCAGACCACAGACCTCGCCGAACACTGCCACCTGAAATCGTGTAGGGCATGGGTCTCGCGCAACAATGGAATGTGAAGAACGAAAGAGCTGACCTCGTGGACAGCGCAGCATGACATGAGCCACTTATACCGACCACCACTGAGGCGAGCGACAGGTTTCAGGTCAAGAATGAAGTCTTTTGCACAGAGCGGCAACGGTGTTATGGTCGAAGTCTACGAAGGCAAAATGGGAACGTGAGACAGTCAAACATAGCTGGAATAGGTCATACAACATGAATGTCGAGACGTCCAATCAACGGCTCCAAGTCCACAAGAAGCTGGTCCAAGTTTATGCTCTCTAGCTCAGCTAAGAATGATTCGGCGGGATCAGCATCGGGGCCAAGTGCATCCATCACGGTGAGTTCTGTGGACCATGGGATTCAACTGTGAGGGGACGCGCTATTGAACAACAGTACCTTTCAGCTGTGATCCAGTGAGCAACGGAATGGGGGGGTCATCATCTAGGCCACCCTCGAAGTCCAATGTGAGCAAAGGTTTTTCACGGGTCCTCGGAGTAGAGGGAAAGCTGCGGGGGCCCGGGGGTGGCGAATGGCCTGAGCCTGGGGTGACATGGGCCGCCTCGGGCACAGGAATGTCTATGGCATTATCTAGTGCATGGCCATCAATCTGTGTCACAGAGGCCCATAGGACATCTTCATCATTCGCCACTGGCTAGGATACGGTCTGAATGAGCGCGGCACGCCAGGCGTTGCAGGATGCATACGTACAGAGACCACACGGGGAGGTCCTTCATCAAGAGCGGCCAGGGTGGCGGGGCCGAACGACTGGCAGGCGGACCATAACTGGTCGTCTTCATCGACCTCCATCTTCAGAGGGGGCATGTTGGCTACGTGAGTGTATCACACACGGGCTGATCTAGGGCTTATTAGTGGGTGGCCATGAGGAACACATGAGGCTGCCTCGAGGCCGCGATGAAATCTGATAACATCGGAAGCCTGCACGTTGCCGGCACATGGCTGTGATAGCTTGCAGGAGGCGCACTTGAGTCGAACAGATCGAGCGAGGGCCGTGAACGCTCATTGAGATACTGTACATATGAATGCCAGGTGCACTGTGAGCAGGTGACTACGTGATTAACTTTGGCAACACACGGGATCGAAGTGCGTGCCCACTAGGCTAATTGTGCGAATGACCGGCGTGTGCTGCGAGATGGTCTAGGGGTGACAATGAATGCCACCAGAAGTGGGACCGATGCCACCTATGGCAAACGGTTGGTGAGTCCTTAGAACTGAGATGTAAGCTGTGCTGCGGCATGCTCCAGCACATCCTATAGCATTGTGCTCTTGTTGCTGCGGCAGGTAGCGGAAGGTGCTGGAGCGGCCAGAACAGTATCAAGCCCACACGGCCTGCCAAACCCTGTCGAACACCCCTGCACTGCGTGCAACAGAATACAGGATACGTTGAAGCAACTGATTCATTGTTCACCGACCATCAGTCATACCCCATCTATTAATCCCACCCCTTGTGCAATCCGGCTTACAACACGCACACGTTGTGGAACCCCCAACTACAATCTGCCCCTTGTATTGCAATAGGATACAC
>NW_027138068.1:0-2455 GCF_003813185.1 Lentinus tigrinus ALCF2SS1-7
CAGCCTTTGGGGTGTTCGACGATTGCGCACCGGCTGAAGAGGGCCTGCGACAGAAAGCGAGTCACCGAAATGGCGGCGGACAGCCCCACATCCTGCGGTCGGACCATGAAGGCACGACGAACGCGCGTGGGCGGATGTCGTACGCTGGAACGGCATCACATTCCATCCCTTCTCGCGCCAATGTCGTATGACCTCCCGAAGGGCGGGTGAAGCGACGTCGTCGAAGAAGGGGTGGTTGTTGCCCCATATGAGAGCCTGACGATCGCGGTTGAGAAGGGCGTAGGGGTCGCAGAAGCTGACAGGGCTGACATAACACCACGACGCGGTGATGCGCTTTGCAAGGATCGGTTGAAGGGGGCACTGGGAGACACTTTGCAACACATAGATGGTCTGCGGACCTCGAGTCAGGGTAGTGGTCGTTCGAATGTGTGCGCGGTCCCGATTGAGGGGTGGCTGGGCCCAGGTGATGGTGTAGTTTTCGCAGTGGACAAGATACGCCACGAGGTGGAATCGAAGGGAAGCGGAGACCGACAAGTTCATGTAGGATAGAGGAGATTGGCCGGGATGTAGCATTCGCCGTGCGGTGTCTCCAACGAAGACGGCGGATGTGGTTTGCATCTCCTCGAGCAAAGCTCCGTGGTTGACCACAAACTGCCGGACGATGACGCGGATGCGTCGGCCCAACGCGCCTGAAATGCATGCGTCTCCGGCCGAGCAGGTGGCCCTCACTCGAACCATGGCGTGTATGTCCAGACACTCGACAATGGCGAGACATATTTCGGCATTGAGGGCAGGAATCCAGGGACGACAGGGACGTGCAGATGACAACATGGCGGAGAGACGGTGACTGCCTGCATGGGTTTGGGGGGAAGGCGGTCGGGGAGAGAGTAGCAGCATCTGCTCAATGGACATGCCAGGTTCCATGGATGCAGCTGTCGTCCCACAACCAGACTCGTAATTTCCGGATGACACAGAGACTAACGCACTGACCTAGACCACTTTCATGAAGCCGTGGTAACATCCTTTGGCGCGAAGCGCAGCAGCTTATCCGAGGGACCATCAGGCTTTTGGCGAACTAGACCAATCGCTAGCGGTTGGGCCGTTGGAGAAGCTCGGTGGATAAGTAGTGCCTGTGTGAGTTTCCAAGGCCGCAAGACTTGGCTGATCACCAATAGCATTCCGAATGGTGTCCGGTCAGGCGTCCGGTCAGCCGCTGCATTGTTCACGCAAGCCGGATGGGGCAACATACCGACGACTGCTATACGGATAAGTATACGGGCCGTGGGCAACCTTGCTGCGCACCGCCGTGGCGGCGGCTAAATGATGGTGTTCTGATGCGGACTCTTCTGACAACGACCAGAAATGGCGCGGACGTGGCCAGTTTCCAGAGGAGCAGGCAACAGACGAGCGGCAGTGATACCTGCTCGCGATGGCCAAGCGATGATAAGTACGTGTTGCGGGGCTGCCCGTAGTCAAGCGGGGGCTGTGTGCCTGGTGAGATCTATATCTATCGTGGATCCTTGATGTAGTTTAGTGTATGTATGTAGCTTGCCGGTCAGCCGGATGCTTACCGTGCCTCGTGCTGATGGCCACTCACAAATTATGGCTCCCTCGAGTACGCGATGCTATAGATTGCCAGAGCTATGCGACAGAAACTGCACAATGTTCAGTATAACACATCAGCT
The DNA here is from genome assembly GCF_003813185.1 of Lentinus tigrinus ALCF2SS1-7. NCBI lineage: Eukaryota > Fungi > Basidiomycota > Agaricomycetes > Polyporales > Polyporaceae > Lentinus > Lentinus tigrinus. Next base: position 1,686 of record NW_027138068.1, read on the forward strand.
CATGGCAACCGGACGGATGGCTTACATTGTTACGCATACAGGATCTCCTTGCCCTGAAAATCGCCACCGTGATGGAGCGGAAACAGCGTGACGGCTATGGCGATTGATCCATAACCGACCCGGAGATACCGATCTCCGTACACGCAGACCGCATTGCACGTGGTAGGGTCTATTGCCCATCGCCATAGGGTTGTGATGCCAAACGGAGGCTGGTGCGTTCGCTGGAGCCCTTCGAGAGTGATGTTCGTGGTGTCGAAGAAGAGTACCATGGATCCGGCATCTCCGAAGTAGCGTGACTGGTAGGGACAAAGATACACCATCTCCAGACACCCTGCACCGGCAGCATACGCCATGGGAGGGATATAGTTGGTCGGCAACAGATTGCGGGGGTGATCGGAAAAAATGAAGCCTTTGAGAGCCAGGATGACCAGCCGTCGCCGGACGCCGGACGCCTCAATGTGGCGGAGCCGCCATGCGAGGCCACAGCGTCTCAGAGTCAGCGCGGGGTATGCGCACCCGGCCCCGATGGTGGAGACGAAGTTCATGAAGATTGTGCTTTCACAGTGGACGATGGGAAAGGTTGGGGTCGTATCCGGTGAGCAGTGAAGCTTGAGGTACCTTCGGGGACCTAGACGGTAGCAGTGGACCACCACACGGCCATGAGGAGGTCCTTTGGGTCGTCTCCAGACATGCGTCATAGGGATCCTCAGTAGGAGGACTGTCTTGAGGGCGTTGGAGTCGCCCGTGCCCACAGCAATGTCTAGGTCCTT
>NW_027138069.1:0-2444 GCF_003813185.1 Lentinus tigrinus ALCF2SS1-7
GACGTATTAGCCGGGAAAGGGGCGGAGTTTAGGGGTAGTCGGGTCGGGGTTGTGTCGGAGGGGCGGCAGGGCGGACTTGGGCACGGGATGTGACATGATCGCTCTGAGGTGCACTGCAGCCAACAAGACACACCCTCCCTGCTGGAGGATCATCATCTCTTTGTGGCAGAGCCGGGAGCTATGCAATTTCTTGTGGGCTGTAGATCGCATGTATCGCAAAGATTGGGCCTGACGTCGCACTGGTAGCAATCCCCCACGGGAGCGTGTACTACGTGACAGATGGACAGAAGAAGGTCGCGCACCCGCTGGTTTGTGGAGGAACTGTTACGACCGCGATTGGCTGAGCAGGCAACCGGCGCACATCATCGATGAGCTTGAGATCATCGATGAGGACTACAACTTCACACTCTGAGTATCCCGTACATGTACTATATGCTTACTTTCCTGTTTCTATCAATGCAGTTGTTTCACCTCGAAATTGAAGTAGCGCGGTCTCCTCCTTCTTTCTTCCTTCTGCTCCTCCTGCGAATGCTCTTGACTACTCCTTAATGCTCTTGACTACTCCCAAACGCTCTTCTCCTAAATGCTCTTGAATCTTCCTGAATGCTCTTGACTACTCAGGAACACTCGTGGCTTCTTGTGAACACTCCGCGAATGCTCTTGACTATTCACGAACTTTTTGCTCTTGACTACTCGTGAATGCTCATTACTACCCATGAACTTTTGCTCTTTTGTCTGATTGTAAACGCTCCTGACTGGTTGCAAACACTTCGTGAATCCTCTTCACTGTGTGTTTCCAGTTGACTACTCGTGAATGCTTCTGACTGCTTGCAAACTCTCTTAATTGGCTCGTGAACGCTCCTGACTACTCCTGGGTTTTACGAGATTTTCTCCTTTGTGCCTTCACTGTAGCTCTGAGCTTAGCACCATATATGATCATTGTGCTGTATACGCTGCCGGACTTCCCGACATGCAGAAAGGTTTCCGGGCAAGCTAATTTCTGCTGGCTTTTGGCGCCCTTTTGGATGCATTTTGGAGCCCTTTTGGATGGTCTGAAAGGCGCAGTTTCAATTTCAGACCCCTTTCGGACGGTCTGACAAGGTAACCCAGACGATGGCCCAATGAGTTTCCTTGCAATCAGGCTGAAATGCGACCAAAAGTTAAGCTGTCGGCCACAATACGGACTGGCCGTACAATGCGGTCTATGATGGGCTCGCCGTCCCATATTGTCCCGGCCAAAAGGTATCCTTACAGGCAGACAAAAGGCTTATTATGGACTGACCAAAAGTGGGCAGGTAGCTATTAATATCAGATGGTCTGAAAGGGAGCTGAAGGGAGACTGCTAGGAAACCTTTTGTCCCAGCAAAAATTGGCCATGATTTCAGGCGTCCAGGTAACCTCGAGGCGCCATTAAGCGACCAATTTCAGACCGACCGAAAAGTGGATATGCCTGTGGTGCTGGTGGTGGAATGATGGGCACAGGAGGTGGTGGAGGTGCCGGATCATCTGAGTCGTCTCCCCCCTGATCAGGCAGCTCTGGCACGTCTGGGACGTCCTCTGGGGCCTTTTCTGCAGCGTCAGGGTCACTCGGGATGTGGACCTCGTCAAGCGGCAGGCCAAAGACGTTGATGTCTGGCTTCCGACCATTGCCCTTCCATGCACTGTAGGGGATACCGCCATTCAGCGCAGCTTTGACTGCGCAAGGAGAGTGGTGGAGCCTGCAGAGATCGTGCGATTTGCGCGTTCTGCAACGCAATTCTGGTGCAGCTCGTCTGGCTCTGTGTGTTGACGGTGGATGCTGTGTTTGATGCAGAAGTCGACATACTCCCATGTACTCCCCACCCCTGTTGTTGTGCGTAGCCTTGATCTTGAGACCCAGGCAGTTCTCAGCATACACCTTGTATGCTTTGAACACTGCAAACGTGTCGCTCTTGCGCTCTTTGAGTGCACACTCGAGGCGATGGTGGCGGGCATCAAGGATGTCTACTGCGGCCAGCAGTACGACTACTTGACCTACGACCAGGCTCTGGACCACACTTTCGAGTGTGTGGCTGAGCATACGTTCAAGGTGAACCAGGAGCACTTTGGTGAGCCTTGCTCAAGGCTGCACAGGACGAGAGTCCCTGGTCGAGAATGGCACCTTTGAGCTTGTTCAGCTGCCTCCCGGACGCAAGGCCATCGGTTCTTGATGGGTCTTCCATGTCAAGCGCAATGCTGACGGCTCAATTGAGCGGTACAAGGGTCGTCTTGTCGCCAAGGGCTACTCCCAACGCCCTGGGTTTGACTACAACGAGACCTTCGCTCCGACACCCAAGTGGGCCTCCATTCGTGCGATCCTCGCTCTGGCTGCGCTCGAGGACCTCGAGCTCAAGTCTGTGGACATCTCCTCTGCTTACCTGGAAGGCGAGCTCAAGGAAGAGGTCTACATGAAGCAGCCTGAGGGT
>NW_027138070.1:0-2401 GCF_003813185.1 Lentinus tigrinus ALCF2SS1-7
CTCTCTGCTTGACTCTCTTATTCGTAGCTTGCTCCGGTATAAACTCCGGAGCCTCTTGTCGGACTTCTGCAAATTGAAGACATCGACGACTCTTCGGGCGTTGGTCAATAACTTCACCAAAGTCTTCGTTCCCGCGCACCATCGGACTTCGGACTTCGGACTTCCCTTCGGAGTTCGACTTGTGCGCATAGTCTTAACACATCATTACCCTCTTTCTACTCATCATGCCTTACTTGGACTTCTGCTTGGACTCCACTTGCTTCCAGAGTTCTGCTCTGTTATCCACTTGCATCATGATATTTGTATCTGTTACTTATACTTAATAAATCTAATTGTTTGTGATCATCTTATCACAATCATATTTTGTCTCCTGTCACTACTCCTATTGGACTCTCACTAAACATTCAGATTTTGTATATAAACCTTACCTTACAGTCACTTAATTCCTCAGTTCTCTATCTGAACCCCTCTTCAGACCTCTGACCTCTGACTTTTGTTCTCATCTCTGTCCTTAACTCTCTGCTTGAGACTCTTACTTGTAGCTTGCTCTGATATAAACTCCAGTGCCTCTCATCAGACTTTTGCAAATTAAAGACATCAATGTATCTTTGGGCATTGGTCAATAACTTCACCAAAGTCTTCGCTTCTGTGCATTATCAGACTTTAGACTTTGAACTTTGAACTTCCTTCTAGAGTTTGACTTGTGTGCAGAGTCCTAACAGATGCATATGAAGCCTTGTAAGTATGTAGACCTCCACATACACTCTTCTTCTCCTCCCATTATATGTCTGTATAGCAATTCATTCATTCTTTGTATCTATAATCTGTGTCCCCCTTCACTGAAGGACTTATATGCTGCTTAAGTCATGATCAGTACTTGCTGAGCTCACAGAGTATTACACATGTATATTTACTCCTCATTATACATAGGTCATCATCTATACTAGTCTCAGCATTTCACATTTTTCCTCATCTGTATTACTACATTCAAAACATTCACTTTTGCCTGGAACTATTCAGGTTACCTAGCTGTTTCCTTTAGTTATATGCCCTAGCTACCATCTGCAGCATTACACAACCATTAGTGTTGTGAAGTCTTGTCCTGTCCTGCCTTTTGAGACTTGAAAGGACTTGGGACCTAGGACATGAATACATGTTCTCATCTGTCTTTTTGATATTGGCCTATTCATAAGAACAGGGCTGGTTGTAGGACTGGTCTGCACTGGTCCTATCTTGTATATAGCAATAAATGAATATAATAGTCTATTAATATGCTTCAGATTTGATTATGATTTCAAGTCTACACATTGTTTAAGATCATATATTACTAAATAGCACTAGTTAAAGGCAGACATGAGTCAAATTAACATGCACTATAGCCACACAACAAACTCAGTTCTGAGGTACCCTTTCAAAGGACATGTTAAAGGATGGAACACATTGAGGACACATACATATAAAGTCTGGTCCTTTGCAGTTCTAGTTCAGTCCTAGGACCAGTTCTTCATGTGTACTACCACTAGACTTTATAACACCAAGTCAACTGTAGTCTATGATTATAGATATAATAACTATGAACACAATATGTTTATCATATGTATAGCCACAGTGTATAGCCACTTTGTCAAGGTCCATAGTTTACTTAGTCACAATACTTGGTTGCTAGTTGCACAGCTTCATAGTGTCTTTACCTATATATAAGGGGCAACATCTCAAAATTGTTGCAGTGACTAGACACGTAGACACCAGGCATCAATCAGCAATAACCTAAGGGGTGCAAAGTGACAACCGGCACAAAGGCACAAAGTCAACGATAGCTAGTATTCAAGTGCACTGCAACAGACTAGTCCCAATGACCAGAAGGTCGACACCCAACCACTGCATGACATTCTATTGGTACATTCTTTTCCTTATATTATATTCATTACCCACTACTAGGCTTTTATGATTGATAGAAAGTCGTGTGAATGTGGACTTTGTTAGATTCTTAGTGCAAAGTGCACAGCAGCCAATAGCTGGACCTCCTTGCTTGCTCTTTGGCACCTTTACTTTGGGGAGGGGCAACTGTGCTGAAAGAAATGTACCACTTATGTAATTCTGACATTGTTAGCCAGGTCTTCAGTTAACTGAGATTGGGTAGCTTGTTAAACACCAATCAAGCATCATGGGAATCATGGTTGTACATCCTGAAGGGCATTCTGTTGCAAGTGCTAGTCCCAGGTATCCAAATGACCTCTTGAGTTTGTGTAGGAACTACTTGGAGTGAACCTTCCAGGAAATCACACTTTCAAGTCTTATTTCTGAAGTTCAACATGGAAAACTACAGATAATGGCTCCTGTTAGGACTATGCGCACAAGTCGAACTCCGAAGGGAAGTCCGAAGTCCGAAGTCCGAAGGTGC
>NW_027138071.1:0-2394 GCF_003813185.1 Lentinus tigrinus ALCF2SS1-7
GAAGTCGTTCAGGATGATCATGACCAACCGGTCGATCCTATGCAGTCGCGTCATTCCATGATTTCTCTATTCTCGCCATCGAAGTGATTACACTTACCGTTTGTTCTCTCTCGCCTCCAGAAATACCCCATCGAAGGTCCTGAAGGCTCTCTCGACCCAGTTGTTAGTGTTCCATGGCCCATCCCTGGATTGGTCCGATGGCAGACCAATGTCGGTAAATGCAGCTGTGGTTATTCTGGTTATCATTCACGTGTAAATAGCACTGCAGTATGACGTACGAATCCAGTCCTCAATAAACCAGTTGTCCTCGAAGTAGCTTCGAACGTAATCCCACTGCACCTCGCACCGCGGGCGGTCGTTCGCTCTTGCTCGTCGCCTCGACGACTTCTGCTTGATGTTACTTGCACCAATGGGCCCTGCGGACTGTGCCTTCGTTTGGACGGTAGGCAAGCTTGGCACTGCAGCGTTTGGGTGGGCAGGTCGCAGTGATGCCGCAATCTCTTCAGAGTCGGCGGTCCCCTCTGCAGGCTCCTCAGTCTGCGACATGATGACACGGCGCAGAGACTCGAGGAATTTGTCCTTCTCCACCGGCCATTCATCCCAAGAACGACATCGTTGAAGGTCCCGGAAGAGGAAAATTATCTGAACCTTAACCTCCATACCCAGCTGCAGCGGCGATCCTCGGTCACCATTATCGCAATCCCATCGCGTTATTGCTTGTACCACGTGGAACTGACACAATCGGATTGTGACATGCGGATAGACTAAACAGGTGGACATCTGTTAACATTTTCGGCGGCAAGTAGACCACGTTGCTCTCACCCTGTCGAAGAGCATATAACTCCGCAAGACACTTGTCGATCATGAAGTGAGAGACTTCAAACGTGTCATCGGCGATCATCCTGGCATGATTGCGTATGGTGGCTTGTTGCTCATCAGTGCGACTTTCGATTTGGATACGGCCTGCCAATACGTCACCAGCGCCACACATTCAGTATGTTGTCTCATTGTGGTATATGACACGAACCTTCAACGATATCAATGGCCCGCTGTCGCAGCCGAATCTTCACAGAGTGCAAGAATTCTACAAGGGTCTCCGTTCGGGTGTTCGCGGATAACAGTACGCAGCCTTAGCGTCCCACAGTCAATATAACACATGTGTGCACACCACATGATCACGTACCTGGCATAGCATGCATTCCCTCATTCACGGTGATCAGGAATGTGACTGCTGCGCGATTCTCGTTCTTGTTTCTCCAACTTGAGTCCAAAGCCCAACCTCCAACGGGCCCGTTCAATATTAGACTGTCCAGGGAAAAGTTGTCGGTACATGCCACCATGAACTCCGACAGTGATTCGGGGCGTTCGAAGTCATGGGCTTTATAGCTGTGAGCCAGCTCAACATTCCCGGTCAATCCCGTTTAGAATAGCCGGCACACGTACCAGAACAAGCGAGATTCATCCATATTCACAAGGATCTGCACGGCAAAGAAAGGGTTCTCGTCCAGACGTTTGCGATGTCGGTGCAACCTCATCAAATTGGTAATTTGCTTCCCAGCAAGATGGCGGTGGACCGGAGGCACGTATGTGACGTTGACACCTCCCCCTCCGGAGGGTAAGCGGGTGGTTGCCCCCATCTTACCCGTGCTGTCGTATATCTTCTGGATTTCTGGCAGAGGTCAGTCCGCTGCTTCATAGACGTCATGAACATTGGCACATACCCTTCTTCACCAAGGACACTTTCGAACCTGATACCCGCAATAGATCCATGGCTAGCAGACGAAGATGCCTTGACGGCATCAGCTCATGCACTTGGTCCCCCTGGGCCTCCGGGTGTTCACCGTACATCCAAATCTTCACTTGGGTTAGGTCGTCCGCAGTGACCTCGAGCTGAGGCCAATCATCAAACATTAGTTTCGCTCACAACATGCGATGTGGTGTACCGTCAACGTACCCGAAGCTTGACCTTGTTCCCGCAGCGGTTCCAACGGCCCCGGTACTCTCCCTCCACCTCTTCGTCGTCATCCTCGCTTCCATCCCCAGCATCCCCTAGCGACTCGTCATCATCATCTTCAGACTCCGGCTCGCCATCAGGATCGCCGTCTGCAGCCGCGCTCTCATCGGCTTGCTCTCCAGCCTTCGGATCGGAGCCATTGGAGGGACGGGCAATGACTGGACCCTCACCAACCACCTTGTCGTGCACGCCAGCGCAGCATAACTCCCAGCGCAGCACAGGACGAGCGCTCTGTATGGCCGCCGCCTTCTCTGGGGTGGACAGACCCGAACCGGACTTCCACCTGACGACAAAAGCGCGCGCTCTGACATCAAGCGGTGAATCTCCGGGGTGGCCAATCCAGATGATCTCCACTGACTCGGTTTTCTTGAAGGCACGAA
>NW_027138072.1:0-2336 GCF_003813185.1 Lentinus tigrinus ALCF2SS1-7
GAGATCTTCACCAAGTTCCTAGATGGAAGTGGACACAAGTGTCGGGATAGTTCCTTCAACTGGCCATGTCCTGCTTGCTCTGGAGGTCAACGTCTTATTCCCCTTCCTTGGCAACATCAGATTGGTCCCAAGATACAGGTTGTCGCCCCTCATCTCCCCCCTGCTGCACTTCTACCAGGAAATCCTATCCTTTCCCCTCAGCTTGCCAGCCGTCGACCTCGCTCAGTTTCTACTGCCTTTACTCTAAATCCCCAGTCTGCTCCTACCCCCACCTCTCTCCATTCTACCCCACTTTCAGCTCCAGGTGCAGCATTCGTTCAGCCTCAGCAGAAGTCACTTGCACTTCATCAAGTTCGAGCGGAGAGGTTGGGCCCACTGGTCGCTCAGGTCAAAGAGGCGTTGAACTTGTTTGCTGGATTGTGCCCTGTTTGTCGGGTGTCTAACCCTAGAGGCCATCCTCAAGCTGTTCACCCTCGTGGAGTCCTTAACTGTCCAGTCATGGGTGACTTGCAGAGGCAGATGACCAACCAAGCAGACAGGGTGTGTGGGACGTATCTGGACTGGATGAAGCAAAGGGTGAAGTATACGGAGAAGGGAGGGTGCGCAGTGTGCTTCAGGTGCCATGTGCCATTCTTTCATGACATGTTGCACCGGGCTCAGCAGGGGAGGGGAAACTTCAGCTGTGAGGAGAGGCATCAGGATGTGATTGCTTCAGTGGTATACTGGGCATTCTTTACAAGGTCAGAGCGGATTGCAGCTGAGGTTCACTTTGAGCAGACATGGGTGGATGATGGGATGTATGCACTCTGGTTGGTGAAGACAGAGCGAGGGGAGAACTTTACAAACATGATACGTATGTTTTTGTTTATTGCAGATAGACTCAAGGCAGGGCAGCAGTAGTAGATGCATGTATGTTAGTTAGTTAAGTGGTGTATGTGGGTTGAGACTGTATAAGATGTGTGATGCCATTACCAAGTTGGCAGGTCAGTGCGCTCTCTGTCACATTGCCAACCAGAGTCAAGGCCCTCCAGCCCACCACTCAGTTGTTCCATGCACCACCACAGTTGTAGGCTATTTAGCTGTACCGTGTTGTTGTATATGTGGGATTGTTACCAGGACTAGTATAGTGGTATCGTGTAGCACATTCCACCAATGGATAGAGCCAAGAAATCGGCACACATTGGTGGTACTTTCATGTCTGTACGTTGCTTGCTTGATTATATACCGCATTTTCTTCGTTTTTATCTCTGTTACTTACCTGATTATAATGGGGGTAAGCCATGCTACTTACTCCGCATTTATGCTGTTTATAATGCATTGTAACCAGCATACAAACTTGTTACTAGACCTGGACTTATGAGATAAACCATATAAGTCGCATTTGTTAATAGAGATAAGCAATCTCTAATGGCTCAGTGGTATGGAGCATGTGACCGGAAACTGTGAGGTTGCCGGTTCAAATCCTGCCCTGGTCATTTATTCTGAGTGGCTGTGCAGACTGACGTTGGTTAGGAGTTATCCTTTCTGAGTGTCCGGAGTGATCCGGTGTGGTCTAGCCCTGCTACAAAGAAATACAAACAATCTAGACTGGCCTGGAATGTTCCGGAAATTTCGGAAAATTCCAGAAAGGTCTAGAAAGGTCTAGAAGGGCCTGGAAAGTTCCGGAAAATCTGGAATGTTCTAGAAAGGTCCGGAAAATTCTGGGAAAATTCCGAAAAATCCCTATCCATATAATCCCTGGATCCATGCCCATGGGTCCGAAGGCGAGAGGGGCGAGTGGGAGGCGAGGGCTTCTGGAGCCTGAACCGCTGGATATTTCTCAGAGGCGAGGCTGGGACATTGAAAGAGGTTCCCTTTGGCTACATGCAGCACTTGGTTGCATGAGAATCCGCCCTGAATCCGCTGAGATACGCCCTCGCCTTTCTCGCCTCTGAGTACTCCCAGCGATGTGTTTTGGCTCTGATGCTCCAACCGCTGGATATTTCCCAGAGGCAAGGCTGGAACATTTGGAGCTGTACCCAATGACTACTGGTGGGTGGTAATTTCGTGCCATTTGGTCAAGAATCCGCAGAGATATCGACTCGCCCCCCGCTCGTCCCTTCTCACCCTTAGCCAAGGGCGAGGGCTTCTGGTGCCTGAACCGCTGGATATTTTCCGGAGGCGAGGCTGGGACATTTGAAGACATTTTGTTCAGCTACATGCCACACTTGGTTGCATGGGAATCCGCCCTGAATCCATTGAGATATGCCCTCACCTTGCTCACCTCTGGGTACCTCCAGCGATGCATTTTGGCTCTGAGGCCTCAACTGCTGGATATTTTCCAGAGGCGAGGCTGG
>NW_027138073.1:0-2334 GCF_003813185.1 Lentinus tigrinus ALCF2SS1-7
TGATGATATCATGAGCTATGAAATGCGACATGCGAGTTGCAGTCAGACTTACAGATAGCGACGCCCAGATCACCGATGATGAAGTAGCCAGGGCGGTCTGTTGGGTGAAGATCGCCGTAACTGATCATACATGTCACTCCGCCAGGAGAGTCGTTCTCGTCCTTGTGCTTCCCTCCGAAGTTCCCGAGGTCAGCCTTGAACGAGCCCACTGAAATGCATTGAGAACATATCACTGCTGAGATTGGATTACAACATACATGCCAGCGAGTCTGCGCGTTGCGTCGGCGTGATGTTCTGTTGGAACGTGGGGAAGGCGTAGTTACCCTCATATCCGACTGGAACCAGGTTGGTGACGTGAGCTTGAAGCTTAAGCGCAGCAGAGTACTCTGTCAAACCCGCCTCCAGTGCCTGAATCGCCAGAGGTGCGGCAGCCTACCGAAAATGACATTACGACGAGGGCATACTAAACATCCATCACATACATATGCGTACCTCGACAATCTCCTTTCGGAGGAGTTGATGATCTGAGGCGTCCTCTCCCATAGCCACCTTCATCCCGACTGTAGGTCCTACGAGATTGCGGGGGGTCTGATAGGACTGCGCAACGGTATAGCAACGGTGGGACGTCCGGATATTGATGGCCTGAGAGTGCCGCTCAAACCTGGTGCCGTACCTCCACATTCCATCGATGCACGCAGACTTCTGAGGCGTGCGCTCAGAACGAGGCCCACCCACATGCTCCCTCAGAGTTTTCCAGCTCTTGCGAGTGCCGTAGGAAATCGACCGACTGCTTCGATTGGTCTATGCGCGAACCGGAATCACAAACAACGATACTCACCCAGGAAGGCTCCATAGAGCGAGATGATCATTCATAGGATCACCGTCGCCGAGCGCAGAGCGGATGAGGAAGTAATCGCCGGGTAGAGCAGCAGGAAACCCTGCCACAGGGATGAGAACGAACGGAGGACACAATGAAGTAAACGTACCCATGCGAGTGATTCCCTCCTCCGTACCCTCCAGAAATGTCATCCCACCAAAAAACTCGTCAAAGTCCAGCATCGCCTGCGTGCTTGTGTCCAAGAGAGCGACGAAGGTGCGTAGGGCCTGAGGAACTTTGGGGTGCTTATAGACGGTGTAGAGTTTGGGGAAGCGGGGGTCTCGACCAGGAATATCAAGAAGTTCCCCTTCTGCGATCGTGGTCAACTTTGGTCGAGGCGGAGTGGGCTCTGAAAATTCGGTCAACACCGCACATAGGAGATGAAGGCAACATTACGCGTACCCTGCGATTCATTTTCGCTGGGCAGATTACTGGACTGAGAAGACATAGCTAGCGGAGGAGGAAGGCAGAGAGGCGAGGGAAGAGTAGAGAGGACCGCTGCGAGTGCGTCACGTATTGCTGAGAACGGCCCGGTTTGGGCAAAATCTTACAGTGATTCTCGCATCGGACTTGCTTATAACTGAGGATGAGTTGGACTGGTGCATCGATACCAAAGGATATGTATTAGCAATTCGCCAAGGAAGCTCAAAATACGCTAAGTTGAAACACAGGGACAGACTAATGCCTCACCAAAGTCGTGATATTCCCCCTGTGCTGGGCAGTAAGGGGATGGCCAGCAGCGAGCGTCTGCTCCTGGGCGGAGTTCCAACAGAGGATCCTCAGCATCCAATAGGATCGGGAGTTTGGTCAGGCAGTCTCTCATCGACGTAGACGTCATAGTTTTCGGCGCCAGAAGGATTTAGCACCCTGCTTGAGTAAACATGCGTTCCTATTGGTCGCCGAGTACAATACACACCCGCAGCAAACTCGATGTACATCTGGCAAAGTACCTAGTCTTACCTGAGTGACACGCATATGCGAGCTAGTCAGACAACTGTGATTAGTTAGCAATGTCGAAATAGAGGGGAGCAGAACGGCCAGTAGTGACCAAATGAAACGCGGGTACGAACCTGAGGATGCGAACCAACATCTTGCCAGCGGTGGTGTTAGAACACCGGGATTGGCTTGATGAGCAACGTAATGTATTGGTGTCGCAATTTGCATGGGTTCTTGAGGGTGCTCTCCACGCGTGAAACGCTGGCGGAGGCATGATGGTGGTCGACAGCAAAGACTAGCTAAACGCCCGGCACTCTGGCGGTATTGGCCATAATAGGCACAAGTTCCCACACTCAAATTGGACGCTTTTGCCATCCTACCTCCGGCAGGTGCTGCCAACCTCGACTCTCATCCTCCTTGCTGTACAGAACCGCGAACTATACAGAATCCTGCAAACGCGTTTCACGCTCTGCAGAATCTCTGTCTCCCGAATACTGGACTTGCGACCACTCGGCTCTACT
>NW_027138074.1:0-2319 GCF_003813185.1 Lentinus tigrinus ALCF2SS1-7
TGACAAGTCTGCGGTGAGGAAGGCCTTGACGGTGGTGAAGACACCGTCGGGTGCAGTACTCTTGGGCAGCGCAGTAGCCACGATGTGGTCAATGAGCTGGCGGCCGTACGTGACGTCGGGGTGGAGGGCGGGAGCCAAGAGGTCGAGCATGGATGAGCTCATCGTCGCAGAAGCCCTTGGCATGCGCAACGTACGCGAGTTGGGATCGCGAGCCTGGCAGGACTTGTCGACCACGAGCGACTCGTACAGCTACACCACCAGGTCAGTACGGACAGCGATTCGAGGTTAGCGATACTCACGTTGTCAGGGTCCTTGTTTGGTTCGCTGTAGATACTGGCCAACGCGTTGAACATAGCGGGCTCATGGCTGTCTTGCTGGACACGGGCCTCGAGTCATGGAAGGATAAGGTTCACTGTGAAGAAACGTCAGCCGGCCTGAGTCGTATCGCAGGTTCAACTGTTCGACAGAAACGAACGCACTTAGCGGAAGAGATCGCGCCGTAAATCTACCAGTGTTCCTCGTGTTGACGTTCCATGAACCGGTCACGCTCGACAGCGGCAGAAGTTGATCAACGCAGCTGTCGCGTGTGCGTCATGGCCCCCTGTGTCGCACTTTCATCATCAATCGGCGAGAGGGACGCAGGAAGAGAGGGACGCACCGGTTTTTGGAAGCCTCTAGCAAGGGTACTTGCGCCGCACACTGGCCTAGGAGACTATCAGATGAAGTCGATGGCTATCTGGGTCGCACGTACCTCAATCTGTGCATTGGCACGCGACCCGGAGCTCGCTGGAGGATATACATCGGTAGGAAATGCGGTCGCGTGGACAGTAACGCACTCGAACTCCGCAAGGTCCTCGTATAGTTCCAAAGCCTGAGGAAATGTGAGATTCCAGACGATCTAGCTTCAGTTGAAGAGACACATACCCGCTGCATGAGACCTGCCTTCTCGCAAAGGTTGGCGATGCGAGGGCGGTCGAAGTGGGTCGGGATCTGGTTGACGAGGATGGTACCTGGGAGCGTGGAGCAAGTTCTTTCTAGAAGGCGAGTCTGTAAGTGCGCCTGCTCAGGTTGGTTGTCCTTGGGGGCCTCTAGGAGGAAGGATGTCGCTGGCTGGATCATGTTCTGCGACATGAAAATGTCGACGACCCGCTCCACGTCAACCAGTGAGTTCTTGGCCTCCTTTACGTCGTGTGCCATCCATCGCTCGAAGCGTCTTGCGTCGCCGTCCTCTCTCTCGATCATCTTGTACTCTCCACGACCAAAGTCTATGATCCGGAAGCTCGGTGCAGCGAAGCTCCGTTCTTCCCGTGGCACTGCTAGCGGACCTCGCTGAAGGAAAATGTTGCGTCTGTGCTGATAATTGGATGAATCCCGCTTCGTGTAGCCGTCGGTACAGCGACAAACACTCTAGCCTACGAATCGCGCATTCAGCTCGGACCTGAAGAGAGAGAACGGGTGGAGATATAGTCACCTCTGTTGGTATGTCCAGTCCCGGGATTCGATTGGGGCGCCGCACTCCTCTACCAGGAAAATTCGCGAGGACCAGGCGACTTCACACTTCCCACCTTCTTTGCACCAACACGCGGAGATGCCCGAGCTCCAAAACCTGAGCCTGCGTACGCTGTGCCGTATGTGGTCTGAGTGCCATAGGGAGAAGCGACTGCAGCTGCGTTGGGGTTGAGGTTGGCCCACAGGTTAATGAGCGGAGCATGTGGGCTCGGGCTGACTGCGGAGCCGATGGGGAGGCCTTCGAGGACGTGGCCTGAAGGGTAGATCCCTGCACCCGCAGAGACACCGGGATACCGGAGAGGCAGCAGGAGGAGGAATGCCACCACGGCCATATGAAGAGACCAGACGAGGAGCGACGGGGCGGCGTAGGGAGACGTGGGACGCGGAACAGCAACAGAGTTGCGGTCGCGGGAGCACGTCACCAGGACGGAGGAAAGGCCGGTATCATGCGGCAGATGGAGGGTAGTTTCCGCCAGGAGCGGCAGCGTACGTAGAAGAGGTGCTGTAGGCCGACGAGACGGGATAGTTGCTGCCAGGCGCAGGCCGGGACGCGCTCGTAGGGCGTTCACCGGCACCATAGAAGGAATCCTTGCGAGGGCGCTGCGCACGCTCCTTCTCGTGATAGTCGTCCCGATCGCGCTCCCGGTCGTGTTCACGCTCTCGCAGGCGGTCGCGGCGCTCGAGGTTCATGTCGGCTATCCTGTGTACGAGATCAGCAACGGCGTACTCGCCAGGGTAGCGGCCATAACCGCTTGCATTGCGGTCGCGGTAGCGGTAGTCCTCACGCTCGCGCTGGTAGTACTCGTCGTC
>NW_027138075.1:0-2314 GCF_003813185.1 Lentinus tigrinus ALCF2SS1-7
CAGAATCGCTACGAGCCTCCACCAGAGTTTCCTCTGGCTTCACCCTATTCAGGCATAGTTCACCATCTTTCGGGTCCCAACAAACATGCTCTACCGCGGATCCGTCAGAGAACGTCAGGTCCGGGCGTCGATGCCCTCCACGACAGAGGTCTCAACTTTCACTTTCATTACGCGCTCGGGTTTTCCACCCAAACACTCGCAGGTTTGTTAGACTCCTTGGTCCGTGTTTCAAGACGGGTCGTTTAAAGCCATTATGCCAGCATCCTAAGCGCGAAAGTGGGCGAACCCCTGCCTTGCGGCGCGCTGCGTTCCTCGATCCCAACCGCCGTATGCGACTGAGGACTATAACACACCCGAAGGTGCCACATTTCCCCAGCCCTTATCCGACGGTCGAAATCGATGCTTGGTGCTATTATTGACTCTCAACCAACCAAAAGGAAGGCTGAGTTCCGGCAGACGCGACTGACTTCAAGCGTTTCCCTTTCAGCAATTTCACGTCCTGTTTAACTCTCTTTCCAAAGTGCTTTTCATCTTTCCCTCACGGTACTTGTTCGCTATCGGTCTCTCGCCAATATTTAGCTTTAGATGGAATTCACCACCCATTTTGAGCTGCATTCCCAAACAACTCGACTCTTTGAGAGCGCATCACAAAGCACTGGTAGTCCGTGTCAAAGACGGGATTCTCACCCTCTATGACGCTCTGTTCCAAGAGACTTATACACGGTCCAGCGCGGAAAGCACTTCTCCAGACTACAACTCGGACGGCCAAAGACCGCCAGATTTTAAATTTGAGCTTTTCCCGCTTCACTCGCAGTTACTAGGGGAATCCTTGTTAGTTTCTTTTCCTCCGCTTATTGATATGCTTAAGTTCAGCGGGTAGTCCTACCTGATTTGAGGTCAGAGTTCGATGAATGTTGTCTCGCAAGGAGACGATTAGAAGCTAGTCCATTAAAACGCTTCACCGGTCGCGGCGTAGACAATTATCACACCGTGAGCCAGATCCGCAAAGAACCAAGCTAATGCATTTAAGAGGAGCCGACCATGCGAAAGCAAGCCGACAAAAGCCTCCAAGTCCAAGCCTAAGCAAGTCCCCGTTAAGAACCCGTTAGGTTGAGAATTCAGTGAATCATCGAATCTTTGAACGCACCTTGCGCTCCTTGGTATTCCGAGGAGCATGCCTGTTTGAGTGTCATGAAATTCTCAACCTAACGGGTTCTTAACGGGGACTTGCTTAGGCTTGGACTTGGAGGCTTTTGTCGGCTTGCTTTCGCATGGTCGGCTCCTCTTAAATGCATTAGCTTGGTTCTTTGCGGATCTGGCTCACGGTGTGATAATTGTCTACGCCGCGACCGGTGAAGCGTTTTAATGGACTAGCTTCTAATCGTCTCCTTGCGAGACAACATTCATCGAACTCTGACCTCAAATCAGGTAGGACTACCCGCTGAACTTAAGCATATCAATAAGCGGAGGAAAAGAAACTAACAAGGATTCCCCTAGTAACTGCGAGTGAAGCGGGAAAAGCTCAAATTTAAAATCTGGCGGTCTTTGGCCGTCCGAGTTGTAGTCTGGAGAAGTGCTTTCCGCGCTGGACCGTGTATAAGTCTCTTGGAACAGAGCGTCATAGAGGGTGAGAATCCCGTCTTTGACACGGACTACCAGTGCTTTGTGATGCGCTCTCAAAGAGTCGAGTTGTTTGGGAATGCAGCTCAAAATGGGTGGTGAATTCCATCTAAAGCTAAATATTGGCGAGAGACCGATAGCGAACAAGTACCGTGAGGGAAAGATGAAAAGCACTTTGGAAAGAGAGTTAAACAGGACGTGAAATTGCTGAAAGGGAAACGCTTGAAGTCAGTCGCGTCTGCCGGAACTCAGCCTTCCTTTTGGTTGGTGCACTTTCCGGTAGACGGGCCAGCATCGATTTCGACCGTCGGATAAGGGCTGGGGAAATGTGGCACCTTCGGGTGTGTTATAGTCCTCAGTCGCATACGGCGGTTGGGATCGAGGAACGCAGCGCGCCGCAAGGCAGGGGTTCGCCCACTTTCGCGCTTAGGATGCTGGCATAATGGCTTTAAACGACCCGTCTTGAAACACGGACCAAGGAGTCTAACAAACCTGCGAGTGTTTGGGTGGAAAACCCGAGCGCGTAATGAAAGTGAAAGTTGAGACCTCTGTCGTGGAGGGCATCGACGCCCGGACCTGACGTTCTCTGACGGATCCGCGGTAGAGCATGTTTGTTGGGACCCGAAAGATGGTGAACTATGCCTGAATAGGGTGAAGCCAGAGGAAACTCTGGTGGAGGCTCGTAGCGATTCTG
>NW_027138076.1:0-2235 GCF_003813185.1 Lentinus tigrinus ALCF2SS1-7
CACTAAGATCTCTCTCCGCAACTAAGTGACAAGGAATGGAGATCTAGAACTATGGAAGGGAAAGACGAGCGGATGGAAGTTCTGATACGAGAACGTCAATATTCTAGGAACTTCAGGGCAATCTCGGCCGCCTCGAGCGATCTCTGACGGTGCACGCGGAGAACGTCCCTGCTACGGCTTGATAATGCGCTCACTAAGACAAAACATCTGTCAGCTGTATGTCCAAGAGAAGCGAGCACAGGGTGAGTACTACTCACAGTGATGGCACCAGCAGACTTCTCACAGGCGAGAACGGTAAGAAAGGGTCCCCTACGATCCTAGCCTCGTACAACCAGTCTACATACATCGGTCCCGAGAACTGCAACCACAGCAGAACCCACGCATACCCCAGCACCTTTATCGCGCGGGGTGGGCCTTCCTTTCCGCCGGCAATGCCATACGACTTTCCGAGTGCGATCACGGTATCCTCGAATGTGATCGCGGCCGCTTGTGACAGGAAGAACGGGAACGAGCGACCGAACTCGCGCTTGTCCACCATGATGTCCCCGAAGGAGTGAAGGAGGGCTGACACTAGGAATGCAGTGTAGACCTGTGTCTGTGAGGAGAGCCAGGTGCCGCGCGGGATGCGGAGCATCCTGACTACGAGCTTTCCCCAGGAGGAGAAGTGCTGCAAGGGTAGAGAGCTCGGTTAGTTGTATGTATTCCATAGTGAGGGCGAGGGCCCACATACTCGACCGAACATCTGGTGCCAGGTACGTCTGTGCAAATCGGGTCAGGGTGGTTTACCTGTGAAAGGCGGACACACTTACGCCCATAAGCGACGCAAGGTGTATGCGTCTGAGATGCTGCCAAACAAATCCGGCCAATCTTGTGGTTGCGAGAATCCGAGTCCGACTGCAAGCAGGGACGCGATCTCATAAAATATCTTGGCACTGAGACAGATCGTCACCGCGCAAGCGAGCAAACCCCAGGAATGCAGAAGGAATCCTCCCGGCAAGGGTGGGCCTCTGGCATCCAGACGGGCACGGTATGCGTGTACGTAGGACTCCGCCAGGTCGGTAAGGAGGAAGCTCCAGAGGAACTGTCGGAACTGATAACGGAGGAATTGAGCCCGACTTGTATTCGTGTGTGTGATTGATTTCTGCATCGTGGATGAATCAGCCTCATTTTACAGAATGATATACATGCCTCGCACCTGCACATTCCAGCCAATAAGCCGGTAGTTCCTGATGATACAGGACGCGTTGTATACTCTGGCCAACAGCGATCGTGAGGCAAGCGGCGAAGGGTCTTCATCCCGCACGTAGCGGAGCTCTGTCATTGGATCGACAATCCAAACGAAGAGCAACACGTTGAAAAATAAGTTGCCAAGGTTCGAGGATCCAACCGAGTAGTCGGTGGGGGTGGCGCCGGTGGTAGTGGTCAGGACCGTGTGCAGGATGTTCCCAAGAATAACACAAGATATGGCTGCCTTCAGAATAAACGGTAGCTTGAGGGCCATCAGTAGGGCTAACGCAACCTCTGGCAGGAGTAGCTGGGTCAGCGCGTTGAATGGGGCTCGAGGCTCGAGCAGGGTACGGTCGATCTTCGCATCTGCCATCCTGCTCAACTTGTATCAACTCATGAGTCTCGCCGCAATGAACCGAGACACTCACGGTCGTCTCTCAGAAAGGAGAACTTCCGCTGTGTTCTTTTTCGATACAATGTATGCTGGACGAGACAGAGAGCTGAGGCAAGACGGTTCTCATATGTGCCGCTCAGTGCGAACGGATGTGACGCGTGCACGGCTCCGAGTCGGAGTCACTGAACGGGCGCTTGGAGGTTCTTCCAATGCATCTTGAACGTGCAGGAGATAGTGTGCATAGCGTGAGCTTGGGTTCAGTCGTCATGTTGATGACGGCAGGTGGGTGGAAGAGGGTAGAAGGCAGGATCCTGCGACCGCTGATTTTGGCGCTTATCCTCTTGCCCTGCTTCAACTGCTTCTCCGCAGGTCGCTCTTGCCTTTCGCTCCCCGCGATCGCATCCCGCCCCCCGCCTCCACATACTGTATCTATTTCTCGCCTCCCACGGAACCATCCGTCCTTAAGAAAAGCATCGGTATCCTATGAGACTCGCTAGCTGCTGGATTCGGACCAACCTTGACGCTGGAATCGAAACGGATCCGGACGGGCACGAGCACTGCAACGAGTATCTTCAGTCCGCAAGTACCTATCCATTTTCGCACTCAGTTGATCT
>NW_027138077.1:0-2173 GCF_003813185.1 Lentinus tigrinus ALCF2SS1-7
GGCCTGCATCCAGGACAGAGGGATGTCTTCGAGAGGCGAGGCGATGGGGGGCGAAGAGCGATGATGGTAGGGCGAAGGGCAGGCATGGTCGCGAATGAGTAGCAGTCAAGGGCACCGACGAGACAAAGGAGGAGCAACGTGGTGCGGTCTGGCGTGGTGCCGTGCTCGCGCGCGTCATCTGAGAACGGCCCGTAATCCCGTCGGTTGCGACGCGTGTCAGGGCACAGCAGCATAAGTGAGGGCCCTTGAATGGGTCTCTGGTCTCTGTCGTTGAGTCATGGTACTACAGGAAGAGACCAAGGGCGAGAAGGTGGAGGAGCGGTGTTAGGCGACGATGCCCGTGCGTCGCTGCTACGCTCTTGGACAACGCCGCAGCCCTCCTGTTCCCGCCCACCATCCTCAAGACCCCTGGACGGCCTCAAGACCTCGAGCAGGTCCCATATAGTCCATATAAAATCTGTTATCCATACAATAAGTGCAAGCTTGACATTGAAACACGAAAGGTTACAAGCGAGTACATTGAGACAACTGAGAGGGAAAATCTAGGCGAATACTTCGTAGGAACCATCCACACCGTTTACGCCATCCGACCACTTCCCAGTCCAGATACCATCCTCGCGCGACCATTCACTGATCACGCCATAGTTATCGGCACGACAGCGCTGCCATACAGCTATGTAGCGCAAAGTAGGATGAGGGCGGGCCCCGCCGACCCACTTGCGGAAGGCTTCGCGCTCGGCGATGTGATCGCCAGCGGCATGAGCAACCGCGCCGTCAGTGCGAATCACCAACTGCTCGAGTTGGGACAGCTTCCGCAACGCTGACGACCAGCCAGTTCGGTCATCCCAAGCCCGAGGCGCGTGCTTGTTCGCCTAAACACCAAAGGTCAACCAAATTCACGGTAGTATCATTCAGAACGTACCTTGAAGCGCTCGAGCATTTTGAGGTTCCTGAGCGCTGGGATATGTATGGCAATGACGCGCAAAATGGAGAGGTCCGCCGCGGTAAATTCGACAGTGAGGATTTGGAGGTGGTGCATCGCAACGGGGAACGACGAGATGACGGCGGAGGTCAACGGATTACCGCCGAAGTCATTCATGACTAGGCGCAGCCTGTCCAAATGCTGGTGGACGAGACGTGGGGCGCATGAAGTGCGACAAGTGAGGTCGTTGATGTGCTGGAGACTGAGAGTCGAGAGTGTACAGGTGCGTGCACGACCGCAACTCCCCAGATCCAAGGCACGCAATGCGGGACGTGTCGCAACGAACGGCAGCAGGGCCCGATGCGGCAGGCTGGATCGAAAGACTTCGAGGCGAGGGAGAGGGATACTAGCGAAAGTCGCTACAGAGATCGGTGGATATATCCATAGAGTAAGGATCTCCACGTTTGGCGTGAGTGAGAGACAGATGGAGAGGGTGCGTTCGAGTATCTCCCGCTGCAGCGACGATATATTGAGAAAGAACGCGAGCTCATGGATAGCGGCACCGTGTTCGGGTTGTACGGTAGCAACCTCCGTGAAAGAGATGATGCTCTCGAGGTCTTGGAAGATCTTCAGCTCCTGCCTAGGAATGAGCACGACAGCGGAGAGGGAAAGAGAAAGACGTACCACAAGTGGCGTTGTGGAGACAGTCTGCGGCATGTAACGTCCATGAATAAGGTCGCAAGCATGATAGCTGAGTATACTACATACCGCGGCGAGCTGGGCCTTGCGTTGCGAGCGAGTAGAAACCATGCTATGAATGCTGGCGAGATTGAAAGAAGTGCGCTAGAGGGCAAGTGGGAGTGAGAGAGAGCAGACGAAGACGAAGAAGTACGACGGCCGGAGGGATGAGTCTATGCACGTGCTGCTCCTCGTACAAAGAACTTTGTACAGGAGGTGATGCACGATGCACTCTTCGCGCGTGCTCGCCTAGGCACCCAGAGACACTGGTCGACGTCATTTGATTTCCGCCGGCGCCGGGCCTCTGTCGGATTGCCCTGATATTGATCTCACCTGCAGCCGTTCACGTTGCGCGCTCGCTGCTGCTGCTGTTGTGCGGGGATTCAGTCGACAACACATACAGCCCAGGGTGCAACGGACTCGCCGAGTCAATCTAATGGCTCGCGCCGCGTCGCGCCGGATAGCGCAGAAGGACGTCTTCGACTTCGAATCGTATGTGCTGTGGAAAGTGTT
>NW_027138078.1:0-2150 GCF_003813185.1 Lentinus tigrinus ALCF2SS1-7
ATGGTTCACCTATGCAGGATGCTCTGGCAACCTCCGAACAAGAACAAGCACAAGCTGAGCCTGCGGATAGTCAGCCAACTGAGGACTCTCCGGCTGCCCAGTTCAAGACACTCACCGTCGCTGAAGGCACACTCATCGTCTCTCCTGGTCGTGACCCGCGTTTGCCGCCTCTCTTCCGGGTGGAAAGCCATCCGAAGGTCCCGAAGGATGGTCAGGGTGGACGGACGTTTGTGGCCCTGGTGGACACCAGTGAGGAAGGCATGCTGGCGTCCCATGAGTTCCTCAATGGCATGGAGTTTCCCGAAGGGACGGATGAAGGGATAAGGGATGCAGGTAAGTTCGCTCATATTAATCACTGTTCTTGGTCACTATAGCGAGCATGGCGGATAGGATTTCTGGTTTTCGGTCCAGGCGACCGGCTCTTCCTACGTTCCATGCAAGGCGATGGGCGTCCAGAAGACGATCAGTTGGAAATGCTGGTGTTAGGACAGTAAGTCACGGTCCCAAAGCGCTGCCTATTCCCTTTAATCGTATTGCAGGGAAAGCATTCCTCGGGCTTCCAGGAACGCATGGCGCAATGTCAAGAAACACGTTGGAGGACCCCGTGCCAAACGCACACCTCAGAAAGCCAGACAGGACGAGAATGGCTTGTGGGAAGGAGGCGTCCCTTGGGAGCACAGTAATCACGCCGTCAACGTCAGTACCTCTGAGCGATGCTACACCGTCGCACAGTCGTATCAGATGCCACGTAACCTTGCGGGACCGGCTGTTGGCGCAAAAATACAGATGGGCGAAAAGCCGACTGCGCATCTTCTTCTCCGCCAGGAAATCGTAGAGGTAAATTTGCCATCAAGCACACGTCCTCTTGCTCACGAGGGACATTGAATAGGCAGCTGCGCCTCTCGCAGTCGCTGCTGTGGAGGCTGGTGATCCAGCACTTGCGTTCGCCATGAAGCGGCAGGCATATGCCACGAATTTACCACCGATAGGCCATGAAAGCAACTACGTCTCGCCAACGATGCAATTGAACATATCCCCAACACAATCTGCCGATTCTCTTGCACGTAAGTTCATCCCCTGATTTCTGCGTCTACTCGCTCATAAATATGCCAGTCGGGAACTTCAAGAAGGACCTCGGCAGTTTCGGTGGCAAGCACAAGGACGAACATGATTCCTCTGGTGGCATGACTACGATGATCACCTTCAGCGATTTGCATCCTAGCGAACACCCAGGATTCTTCATCGTGGGTGATTTTGGCGTGGCTATACGTACGTTACATTGGTTTTTGTGATCGAGCCTCACTAATATCCGTCCAGGTCAGAACGGTCTGGTAGTGGCTTCGTTTTGTGGCCTGAGGTGGCATGGAGGTTTTCCGCCGACTGCACGCCCAGGCAAGCGGCCCAAGCCATGGTCCTATCGATTTGTTGTCGTCTGCTATCCCCCTCGTGCAATGATCGACGGAAGTGCAGTCGTCAGCTTTGGGGCTTTACCGGGCGGGAAGTTCTTCTATATGCCGCCGGAGCTCATTGATCCCCGGTTTGTGGCTACTACCCAAGACCCGTTTTGCACTGGCTAATCATCAGCTTCATTAGGCATGACAACAAGCCGATTGAGACGAACATTGCGAACTGGATCCACTCCGGCCTCTACCTCACCTCGCCGGCCGGATTTCTGCAGTACTATTACCGTGCCCTTTGTCAGATCGCATATCACTTCAACCGACAAGTTCCCGACAAGCACAGGCTCCAGATCGACTTCAACAAGCTGGCAGAGTGCATGTCCATCGAAGACAGTGATGGCAACATCCGCCATGCAGAACCTTGGGAGTTTCATCCTGGTTCTCAGACAGTCTCGACGGAGTTTGGTTGCGCTCGCGCGGATTGTCCTAGGCTATGGGACGAACATAAGGTGAAGCGAGAGGCCAGTATTCCTCATTGCGTGTACCTCAACAAGCAACGTCAAAGTACGTCATTCTCCCCCGGTGCCTCAATGATGCGTCATTCCTCATAACCTTTTTACCAGACACAGCAAACGCAGCTGCATCGAAGAAGGCGAATCCTAAGAAGCGCAAGGCTCAAACATCTCCCGGGAACTCTGCACCAGGTACGTATACGTGTTCATTGTCACAGTCCCCACACCAATAGATAGC
>NW_027138079.1:0-2134 GCF_003813185.1 Lentinus tigrinus ALCF2SS1-7
TTACTCATTACGGAAACGAGGAAGACCTGGCTATACGAGCGGCCTTCAAGGACATGTACGAGTGGTCCTCGAGTCAGCTATTCGCTATCCTCCTCACACATTGAACTGCCAGATGTTGCCCGCTCGGGAACATGACTGGCTACTGTCTCATGTACCGATCACTGCCCTCCGACCTGCCACGTCGCCCGCTGAATGAAGGTAAGTATCGGTTCCCTTGAGCTGGAAATGGACGTCACTGACAGCGTCAGGTTCCCGTTCAGGTTCCTGTTCAGAGTAGGTTGCGACACGATCATGCCAGATTCAGAACACTAGCCGAGCCACGAGCATGCGTCCGAACTGGTACACCATGCAAGCGCGTCAGCCTTGTTTGCTGTTCGCCCTTACTGCTAACAGCCCCACCTCTCCTTGCTCCTTGTTCCTTCCCCCGTCTACTTCCCCCGTCTACTTCCCCCGCCTCACTGTGCTCACTGCTTCTCAGCTGGTACTGACTATGTCTCGTGCACATCCTCGAAGCCTACGACAACATCGTCCACGGGCTTCATCACATCAATGTCCGACTCCTTCACTGCAAGCAGCACATTCTCCTTCCTGCCCTGCCGTCTGTGTCTGCATCCAGACTTGGACGCGGACGCCTCCTGCACTTGTCGTTTCCGCTGCGCTTCTTTCTCTGCGCGTCGGATGATGTCGATCTCACCCTGCACGGTGATCCAGTCCAGTCATGCCTGTTGGATGAGCTCGGACGCCTTGGCACGCTTGTCCGGGTTCAGGCGGAGCATGGGGTTCAGCCTGAATGACACATTGGGTATGTACTTTTCTCTCGAACATCTACGTACCATTGACTGACTGTGACTACGTGTAGACGTGGTCTTGGACGCAACTGTTGCCTTGACCCTGCAAGCCGAGGACCGAGCACGGGGTGAGCTCGTGACCAACAGCCATGTTGCTCACTGTGCGGCGAACTTGGTCAACTGAACGTCAGTGCAACGGACAGAACTGGTACGTACCTGTCCGCATCTTGGCTGGCAAGGCGACAAAACAATTCACTTACCGTCCTCTAGGGATCCGGTTTGCAACCCGTCCAGTGGAACACCGGCCGTCAAGATTTTGGCGACCAGGGCTCACGAGCGAAGGAGACAGGCTGTAACTGCTTCGAGCACTGGCAACTGGTATGTACCTTGTCACTTCAAGCACCGGTGCACGCTGACGAGCTATCACCTCTCCTTCATGGCACCTGTTCAGCGCGAGTCCCCGTGTTTCTGTCTTGTACTCGAGTCTGCCCCGAACAGACTGCGAATGCCTTCAGTACGTACCTGACCCGATAATACCTCTGTCATCCCATCATTCATCCGCATTCTAGCTACGGGCCGTGTAACCTCTCTCTTCTTCCTGGGACTGTACTCTACGCGTCAACTCGCTGTCTTCATGGTGCAGGACGGGACTGTGTCTTGCCTTGTACGTAGCTCGAGTCGCATCTGCGCTATGAGCATTGCATCCAACCGCAGGCACATCCACATGTCATGGCACAAGCGCAAGCCTGTCACAATGTTCGCACCCAGGGTGAGTACCTCTTCCGGTCTTCGTCTTCGTCCCGTCTCACTTACCGTGTCTGGTTATCCTCTCTCATTGCAACTCTGTCTTTGTCTTCATCCTCATCATCCTTCCGCTCTTCCGCCACCGCTCACACACCCGCAGGTCTGGGAAATTATGAAAGAGCTGCTCGGCCGCAAAGACCGGATCAACCTCACCTCCTCCGCCTGGGGCGACTCCTTCATCATCAACCTCGGGCTGTCCACCCTCTCGCATCCGCCCTGCCCCCTCGTAAGCACTTGACAGCTGGCACGTCAGCGGCGACTTTCCCGTTTGTGCCCTTCCTCAACTCGCCCGAACAAGTGCTGCTGGTTAGACCCCTCTTCTCCGACATTGCGCCCGCAGGAGGTGCGACGTACATTGCTCTGCAAGGCATCGACATGATCGTGCACTATCTCACCGCACACCCTGTAGGAGTCATCCCCGTGCGGCTCTCCTTCGTCCCGAGCATATTTGTCCTTTCGACCGACACCCCCGCTCTCACCCAAGTTCATCGAGCACGCAGAAAGCGCTCCGGGGTACTGGTCGCACCTTGCTGCCGCGCAGC
>NW_027138080.1:0-2041 GCF_003813185.1 Lentinus tigrinus ALCF2SS1-7
GACGGGCTGCGCGTTCGTGAGCTCTGCGGAAAAACATGATTATTTTTCGAGATGTACGCTGCGTGAGATTTGCTAGTAGAGGACTGTGTACACGAACAGAAAGAGAGAGGGTGCGTACTGAACGAATGAACGGGCGGTGCTCGGACCCGTCTCCCACCGCCGGCGACCCCTCGCTTGTGAGATCTGTCGCCGTTACCAGAAAGGAGACGGGGACTTGGATGGCGACGCGGCGCGAGGTGTCCCGAAAGCCGGATTGGGGACGGCGTTGGCCAAGTCGCCGTGCAGAGTGCGAGACGGGGACCGAGCACGAAGCGGAGCGTGGTGTGTTTGTCCTGCGCTGGAGGCGGATAAGTACTCGTTCAGACGCGTTCTCTGGGATCATTCCCCCACCTGTTCATCTCTCTCCTGTTGCGAGTCCCGCGGCCGTCGACGTCTTCCTCGCTACCCAGTTGTCGTCGCCGTCGTTGTTCTTGCCTTCGTCATCGGCGTCGCTCTCGTCCTCGCCCTCGTACTCGCTGTTGTACTCACCGTGTCCGCACCGAGCGCGTCGTAGTGTTCATCTAACGCTTCAAGGTTAGTACGTGCCCATCTTTGCGCACTGTGACTGGACTAACCATACCACTCTTGCTGCAGGATCTAGATGCGGAGGGAGAGCCGGGGAGCATGCGAGGGCGGCGGCAGAGCCTGACCTTGGGCCGAGGTACGTGTTCCTTGAGTTTTCCTGCTCGTCGGATGTCGTATGTAGCGCAGTGGGCTAGCAGGGTGGCGGGGCTCGGAGTCGACGTCGAGGTCTATCGCAGGGGCGCTGTCTTGTCGGCGGGCGGTCCCTGTGCAGGCGGAGCTTGAGCCTGCAATACGCGCGACCGGCGAGCAGTGAGACGTGGCTGTCGCCCACCGAGAGACCGTTGACGTGACGCGAGGGATGGGTGGCCGGTTGAGAGGCTCGCAAGGCGGTTCGTACCTGTGTAGTCAGTAAGTAGACATACCTAGTATGGCTTGACGCAATAGACAACTTGCCCGTGACGCCAAGTGCCTGATTCGAGGACAAAAGGATGAGCTGCGCGGGTGACGGGATAGGTGGACAAACGTACAGATGAGGGCAAATCTAGGTCTGTTGAAGCGCGGGGCGGAAGGACGCGACGAAACGCGAGGGGAAAAGTGGAAATACTCGCCTGTTCAGACTGGACGCGGACTGGTATTCGCACTTCGTCAAGGACAATGTATTAATTTCGTACGTACGGGTACATTTCGAGGCGGAAAGGGACGCGGAGGCGGGGACGACACGCGGACGGATGAAGGAGGCAGAGTAGATGCTGCCGGCGAGGGACAGGCAGAGGAAGGGAGGGGCAAAGTGAGAGAGCGGGCAGGAGTAGTGGGAAGCGTCGACGAACGCGAGACTGTCAGTACTCACCTTGTATGGCGTAAACTCACCTCATCATCCAAGTTGGCATGCACATCGAGGAGTGGGAAGGCGGGCGAGGCGAGTGCGCAGAGGAGCGGACGGAAGTGGAGAGAGCAGAGGACGTGCGTGCGCGGACAGAGGGGAGAGCCGCAGTGAGCGAGCGTCGAGGGCGCAGGACGTGAGTGCGTCATCGCGTCGTCAGCAGAGGAGAGCAGAGGATGTGAGCGCATCGGGGTGTGCAGTCTTGTTCAGCACAAGCGCGTTTGCCGCTCATCAATTCGCGCTACGTCACACGTTACGTGACGCGTCTCAACAATCACGCTCAGGTTGTGGCCAGGCTAAGCTTGGGTTCCTTCCGCGCCGTCATCCTCGGAGTCGTCCTCGGGCTCCCCTTCCTCCTCATAACCTCTGTTCTACCACACCACACCATACTTGAAGACGGCTGCTTCGAAGATACGGACGAGTGAATTGAAGATGTCTGCCACACCGTCGTCGCGGTCGACCGGCACCCCCGGGTCGCCAGCTATGCCCTCGACGCGTGCTACCTCCCCGCCTACAAGTCCTGTTTCTATCCCTGATGATGTACGTGACGAAATATCTTGTGCTTGACCTGATACTGATATTGCTATGCGATGTAGC
>NW_027138081.1:0-2028 GCF_003813185.1 Lentinus tigrinus ALCF2SS1-7
CGCACCTGCCCATGACCTCGGGAATTCTGTATCGGATTTCGCGCATGGACTTGAGGCCGGCGGGTCTGAATAACTACATGCAGACACTTTCACAGCATCGGCAAACGGGGAGGTTCAATATACGAGCATGCAAGTGAGACGAAAGCCGGCATGAACATGCAAACGCCCGTATGACCGACGAGCGTCTGTATTGTCATATATGGATTTGTCGGATCGGCGGACGTTTGTATGGAGCTGTCTGCTGGGCCCGCCCTCTGTATGCAGAGGTATGGAATCGTCCCACTCGGGCGAGGTGTAATATACTCATATATTTATCTATTCGGCCATATCGCTTGCCCCGGGTGGAGCCAGAGGTGTCTGTCGCAGCACCCATGCAGGGCGCGTTCACCTGGGCGCCTGTACCCATTAGGAAAGGGCATCAACTTACCACGTGTTCCTTTGACAGCTCTGCCTTTTCCTCGCAGAGCCGTCAGCAATTACCCCAACGTTTCTTTGTCCCCAACCACCATCATCATGCTCATGTGTTGCGCTTTCTCTCCCCGCCCTCCGCTCCCCATCCCGCTCCCCCCTCACGCTCCCCCTCAGTCCTCGCCATCAGCAACAGCTCTGACGTGCATCCCAATCCGAACTGCCACAACCTCGCCCAGCACACATCATCTCTGCCGACGTCTTCTCTTACTTTGTCGACCCCTCCTCCGGCATCAACGACACCATCCGAACCGTCGTCACCTTCATGGGCAAGGGTGAGGTCGTATGGCCCCCATATTTTGAAGCTGGTCTGGTCAGAGGTACGTTCTTTGTCTTCCGCACCGCGTCTCTGCATGCATATATGCGTGTATTATATTCTCCTCCATCACACCTCGACATTTGACGCGTATCTCTGACTATATGCGTGTGCCTAGGCCTTGAGAACTACCAACCTGGTGAGTCCATCATCTCCCGCTCCTTTGGTCGCTTCCCCATGCGCAGCAAGTTCGTCTCAGACTACATCTTCCAGGTCGCCGCGAGAGGTGGACGCCGAAGCAGGTCAGTCCCTGTCTTCAGCAGCTTCCTCGCTTGCCTGACAGTGCGACGTCTCCACAGACGCCATAGGTACTACTGCCAGCAGCCACTTCTCCGGTGAGAGCACGGTGAGTGAAGGCCTTTCTTTCTGTTCCTGCATGCATTCAATTATCATCGCAACTAGCCGGACGAGATCATGGTGTTCAAATGTCCCCTCGCCGTCTTGAGTACATTTCCTCTACCACATGCACAATCAATCACCGGCCATGTGGTGCTTCATCGCCAGTGGTATGTTCATTGGTCCTCTTGTATGTACCGCTCGCACGGACTGACCTTCGCTTTCACAGCCTCGTGGTCTTCGATCTGTCTCCTGCTCTCCCTCGCTCATCCTCTGCACTGGCTGCTTGCTCTTGGACGTCTTCGTACGTGGTCTCTCGTCTACCTGCTGGCGACGTAATACTCTGCGCTCTCTCGGAAGGGTTGTTTCGCTCTCATGGCTACATCATTGTCTTTGTAATTCACGCCGTACTACGCGAATAGAATATCAATGTTTGTTCGTCTCTAGCCTGGGCCCGAGGTGTGATTTGGAGCTCGAGCGTTGCACTGAAGCGAGCATGCCGCCCCGGATAGTATTGAAATTTACCTCTCTACATACATATTCATACAGGCCTTCCCGCACGCTACATGAGAACGTCCGAGTCGTATGAATGCATTTATTGATTTACCCTTCTCCGGCGGCCTCATACAGACCAATGTCCTCGTCGGACAGTATCATACAATAGAATTCGGGCTCATATAATATAATTCGGCTTATTGCAATACCCCGTTGGTCTGCTATATAGTATCACTCTAGGTAATCGTTCTTACAGGTAAATTTGACAATTATAATAGCATATCTAAGCGTATATGGGGAGCCCCCGGTTTGCTGATGAGAGATCTCACCCGGGCCGTCGACTGCATCAGGACCCAGTTCTTCGGACACGACGGACCTCGGGGCACGTTCTGTAATGCGGCGGCGGGAGAGGG
>NW_027138082.1:0-2005 GCF_003813185.1 Lentinus tigrinus ALCF2SS1-7
CGAGTAGTTGGGCGGTGGACATGACGTCGTTGTGGGGCACGCGCAGCCACTGTGTCCGTGCGTCTGTGGTGATGTCGCTGAAGAAGAATTGGCCTTGTCCTGAACCGATGGGGACCATCTCGTCCTCGCTGATGTCCAGGTATTGATCGTCGAGGTGGACGTAATCTGCACCGTCAGGCACATAGAGGGCGCAGGACTCTGCCAAAGCCTGGTATCCTGCCCAGGAGCTGGGGCGGGAATTGAGTGCGTTGAGGATGTAAATGATGCCTGCGCCGAGGCGGAGGGATGGGAGGAGGACGCGTGATTTTCCCGGTTCGGATTTCATTTGTTGGAGGATGAATCTGCAGGAGACCAGACGGCAGAGCTTGAGGTTCCTGTCGAAATGGGCATTGAGTACTGTGCGCTCTGTCGAGACTGCATATGAGGGGTGAGCGCGTACCACCAGAGAGGGCTAGGAATGCACAAGATGGATCTATCGAGGAGAGGGTCTGAAAAGAGGCGGATGGAGTGGAGGGCCTTGGTGATGTTGACGCGCAACTCGAAGCGAGCGCTTCCGTCCTGGGGGTTGGCACAGGAGGCGCAGTCTGCAAAGACAGCGCCCATGTTGTCGACGTCGGTCAGGAGCTTTTCAATTTTGCCAGGGAAGAGGTCAGTCGGCGAGTGACGGGTGAAGGCGCCCCGGTGGAGCTGATATGTGACAGCCTTGTCAGTTGTGTATACGTTCATGTGAAAGACGCTGTCTGTGCGGCCGCGGGTGCCGGGGTGACATCTGAAACCGGCGAGATCGAACATGTGGTTTGCGAGGTCTGTCTCGAAGAGAGATTCCCTGCGCATGATGTACCTGAGGTTGGCGTCGCTCACGCTTGGAAGGCCGAGCCGAAGCAAGTCTTCGTGAGCGTCTGTCAGCCACTGAAGGACGTGACCTTGGCGGGAGACTTCCAGTCCGATGTCGCAGTACCAATTTGCGGCTTCTTCGGGAGCGTCTTCGAGGGCGATGCTAAAGTTGAGGCGTTCTACGAACAGGTTGAAGTGAAACTCGAGGTCGTCAGGGTCGTCAGGGTCGAAGGCATACGCGCCCTTTGTGCCGCGGAGTTCGATCATGAAGAATGGCTCCTTGAGGCGGGGGTTGTGTGCGAGGTTGCTACGGACGGCTTGTGCGAAATTGCTCAGGGAGGCCTCTGGGAGGTCGCAGCTTTTTTTGTGGATGTGATTGTTTTTGTCCCTGGCGAGGATCAAGGCGGCGGCGTAGGTGCAGGGCCAATCGGAGGCGTATGCGGGTGCGACCTCGTGTACGGCGGGCAGGATGCCGTCCTCGTAGAGTGCTTGAAGGTCGTTCTGGGAGAGCTCCAAGGTGCCGGAGAAGTTGGTGTGGTGGGGGAACATGATCCGGACCTGTGAGCGTTGTTCGAACTTGCCGATGCATAGGTTGGCGATCTTATGCGGGGCGTGCAATGTACCGTCCTTAGTGAGGATTGAAGTCAATGGGCGAACTGAGCAGGATTGAGCGGGACGCTACCTGTCTTGCTGCCCAGAGCGGGGCGGGGACGTGTACTGGTCGAGTCAACGTTTCGCTGAACAGGGGCACGGGGTAGATGGACAAGGGCATTTTGAGGGGCAGATCGCGCGTGAAGCCGATGAGAGAATCAAAGTCGCCGGTCAAGGTGCAGTTAGCTCTGGAGGCGCGGTCCATTCCTTGGGAGGGATTGACGAATACGCGCTGGATGTTGTTGCCGTCTGAGTAACGGCCTGCGAGATGCAAGAGGGCGAGGTCCTCGGACCACATGTTTTGAATCATGGGCTCCGAGTCTTTGTAGAGGTCACGGAGTCCGACCTGGCGAATTGGCAGATACTCGTGTGGATAGTTCATTGCTGGGGCGGGTCGGCGGGTGTGGCGGGGGTGAGGAAGCCCTGCGGGGGCGGGGGCTTTATAGCGGTGGGTAGGACGGGGGCAGGGATGTGGTGTTTGGATGGTTAAAGCATATTCCGCTGCGGGAATGGCCCGGAG
>NW_027138083.1:0-1989 GCF_003813185.1 Lentinus tigrinus ALCF2SS1-7
AACATGATGCGAGACAACACACCTGATCGCCTTCTTGCCACGAACGCCACGACCGCCCTTGGCAGCGCTGCCAGTTCAAGAAAAATATCAGCCTGAGCTCCGATGCAAACAAAAGAAACTCACGTCTTGGTCTTCGGTGCGGGCTTTGCAGCGGCAGCCTTGCGAGCACGAGCAGGAGTAGCTTTGGCAGGAGTAGGTTTTCCCACCTTCGACCGACCACCATTCGGAGGGGTAACCTTCGCAGCGCTGGCACTATGAACAGTCAGCACTTGACGGGAGACGAGTATGACAATAACACTCACGCCTTTGCGCTGGGGGTGCGAGTGCGGGTAGTCTTGGCGGCAGGCATGGATGAAGTGGTTGGCAATGATGAGAGAGAGGGCTGGCAGGAGGCAGATGCAGAGGTGCAGAAGCAGACGATGGAGTGAGGAGAAGATGGAAAGTACGAGGGACAGCTCGAACTCTGGGGGAAGAGAGACAGGATGGCCGGGTATTTATGCATTTCCCTGGCCTGCACATCCCGTGTTTTCGGAGGGAATGCCCGAGCCCCCCAAACATTGGGTCCGGCCACCGGTCGGCGACAACAGCCTGATGGTTCGCTTGTACGGGCACCAGGGGGAAAGGTCAGATTGACAGTTTCCAGAGCTCTATACAAGCGTCCCACCCACCACTACCACCGAGTTAGTTTTCGTTTGAGTATTGTGTTTATTTGAGTGTAATCAACCTGAGTGTATGGACGAAGAGAGGAAGAGAGAAGAGGTATGTATGTGAACCTGGTCGGACAGTAAGAGGAAGGCAACGCCATAAGCGACTCGGCTGCCAGAATTTGCTATCACGGCAAAAAGCCTACTAGCTGCCAAGGGGAACCGTGACAAAACCTGAAACAGTTCCAGACCGTCAGCAGACTTGCGTTGGGGACGGGGCTTTCGGAACATAGCAAAGTTGAACGTCACATATACCTTTCCTGCCGGCTCGTCCACTCCTCTGTCCCTCACTTTTTCCCCACTTCAGACAACTTGGAGACGCCACATACCCTTGCAGTCTTTGCCTCTACTAGCATCCCATTGTTGCAATGTCTTGCCCGTCTTCTGTTCTCTCCCAACTCCGTCTCGGATCCAAGAACTATCGTGAGTAACCGTTTTGATTGCTGCCCTTGGTGTGAGCTGAACCAAGGTCGACAGGGGAGATGTTGGAGAAGGAAATGCGCACCCGCATAGACCGAGATCAAAGCTATTCTCAGATTGCTAGCATTGACGAGGTCAGTGACACGTCATTGTTGAAATAGTGCCACACATGCTTACAGTTTATGCAAGGCATTCAAGTTCGATTCTTGTGTGCGATTGTTCGAGCTGCGCAAGGACCGAACTTTAGTCCTTGTCGAACATAAGGAGGAACACCCAAGCACTGACGTTGGAGAGGAGTTCATCGTCAAGGTCCAGGGATTCTTGTTGCACATGTCGTTGCCTCCTGTTCGTCCCTTCCAGTAAGTCATCCTTTCAATGCCTATTTTCCTTCTATCCCTCCTCAAACAAGATGCACACCTTATAGACTTCCTCGCAATCCAAACCGTCTCATTGACATGCGACAGTCTGTGACCGTGACCGGACTTGGTTGTGAGGCGTTTGAGAAAGCTGTCGCTGGTTTGAGTATCTTGTACCAGACTGTCAAGGCGAAGATCATGCAGCGTGGAGGACAGTTGAGGGACTGGACTCCGGTGAACCTTGGAGACGACGAGGGCAATACAACGTTGACTTTCGGTAGCCGATATCTTACAGCGGCAAAGGACGTCGGCAATGACGACATACGTCCTGATCTAGCCGAGGTCATTGATCCCTTCAACATCCTTCGTCCCCTTCTGCGTACAGAGGTTCATACGTTGGACAACTGCGTGCAATACTGGCAACGGATGCCAAAAACATCAGAGTAAGAGATTCCATGTCCCTGCACCTACCATCCGCTTGCTTATGGCCTTGTTTAGGGGACAGTTCT
>NW_027138084.1:0-1895 GCF_003813185.1 Lentinus tigrinus ALCF2SS1-7
CCGTCTTTGTCACTCTTCGGCCCCAGCCATGCTGGGAAGTAATCGCACTCCGTTATACTGGAGGACTCGAGCAATGCAGACAGCGGTACGTACCGGTTCTGTCTGACGCACGAAGCTGTTCAATTGACAGCAACCTGGGAGGTGAGTTCACCAGGACCACGGGAGATGTGTCGGTCGCGAGCTCACCCCGGTCCTCATGTCTGGAACAGCGGAGTTACAGTCAGTCAGCATGCATGGAAGACGCAAACGGAAGGTGCGCACCAGGTCGGTCATGGTGAGGCTTCTGCGGTCATAGAGATCGGATCCTGCAGATGAGCCTCAGCTTCTCGTGGATGAGGCGACACCGGATGCCTACACATGTACCTGCAATATCCC
The DNA here is from genome assembly GCF_003813185.1 of Lentinus tigrinus ALCF2SS1-7. NCBI lineage: Eukaryota > Fungi > Basidiomycota > Agaricomycetes > Polyporales > Polyporaceae > Lentinus > Lentinus tigrinus. The sequence continues at coordinate 376 of NW_027138084.1, forward strand.
CAGAATCCGAGTCGAGCTACCGACACCTGGAAGAAAAGCACCAACAGTCAGCACCGCACAACATGTGTAGACACATGAAAGGGACATACGACTCATCACACACACAGCGGCCGCATGCGCAATGTTTGTGCAAACAACGGCCACGGTGGGAGTCGTGTCTGACCACGCAGTGGTTAACTCATAATCCCACGTGCGCACGCATACTTCCTGACTGAACTAAGCCGTGGAAAGCTCCCGGGAGACAGTTTGATGGTCAATGAACGATATAGCTGAGTGTACGTACCGGATAGCTCGATGTGTCGGGCAGCATTGCACAGTAGGTTGTACTATTGCATTCGATATCATGTGGTTCTTGATCCTACCGTGTGCAAGAAGGCGGCCAGAACGCGAAGATAAGAAGGACGCAACATGGGAGGCTGATGAGCACAGTAACATAGGGAGAAGATGGAAGGGAGGAGAGGGAGGGCAGGGACGTTGATGGTCAGACCAGAGTATGCAGTGACGGTGCAAGGAGCGAACAAGGCTGACGCGCTCGTATTCTCACACAATTCGGGCACATGCTCGCAGCTCGGCTGAAATGTTGATGGCATCGGCAGGGTTATAGTACAATATATGTCAAGCAGGCTGTAGTTATGTGATCTGTACAGTGTTCGGTACAGCTAGAAGCATGACATCGGACTCCATCTCTCAGCGATGCAACTGTCCGCATCCTCAATCCTCGAAACTTCACTCCCGTTGTTCTCCGAGTCTGCCACCTGGTTATCCCTATTCTCATCTGTCTTGTCAATGCCGCATGACCGTCCATGGAGTAAACTTGACGGGATTGATCATCGGCTGTGCCCAGTGTTGGTTAAGGTTGCCAGTTGCTGTGACAGTTGCGCATTATCGGCAGTGAGAAGAGAAGCTCAGGAGCGACGCTCTCCTGGGTGGCGAAGATCTCGCCTAGTGTCGCCTGGAGAAAGTTGCAGGTGGCCGGTATGCCCGATGAGCTCAAGCATGTACCGGATAACGGCTAAGCCTGGCCGCACAAACGGCTATGCATGTTCGGACACTAGTGCCGCTTGCTGCGACTGCAACACCCGGTTGTTGAACCCGAGAACAACCTGAGTGTTGTGTACGCACACTCCTTAGAGAGCCGAAGAAGGCTGGGAGCTCTAGGCATGCAATCGATGCAATGCTCAGAGCAGCGAGCGAAAGTAGAGGGATGTGTACCTACGACAGAGAGGAAACAAAATCCAAGGCGAATGAGGGACAGACATGAACGATGACACTCTGATGCTGTAGAGGAAAAGAGGGAAAAGAGATACAAGAACAGAAACGAGGGACAAGTTGACCCCCAATAAGCCAGCCAGAGAGAAACCAATCTGACACCTAAGTATACAATCCCGCATTCGAGCGAACAGTCCGAGATCGCATGGTGTCTTGACCGGCATCACGAGCCCGCGCTGCTGCCTTGTGCACTGGCAAGTTGCAACCCGCCACTGCATCCTTCGGGGATTGTACTCCTGTAATCTTGTACC
>NW_027138085.1:0-1851 GCF_003813185.1 Lentinus tigrinus ALCF2SS1-7
GATAGAGAAATCGCTCAACCGCAAGACCAGGCCCCGTTACATCGGGCCCCTAGTCGTCATCGCCAGAAACCGCGGCGGCGCATACATCCTCGCCGAACTCAACGGCGCAGTATTCGACCGACCGGTAGCGGCCTTCCGACTCATCCCCTACCTCGCCCGCACCAACCCTATCCATTTCCAAGTCGGCGATCTCGACCTTAATGCCGAGCATCTCCAACGGCTCGAGGACACACAGGTTACCGCCGAAGACCTCGCCGAGCTCGAGGGTCTCGCCGACGACGACAACTAGGTAATTGCCCACCCACCCACCCTGATTCTCCCGGAGCTCGAAGATTTCAGTGGGGGGGAGGACTAGCTACGCTATACGACACAGTACATACACGATCCCCTTTCTATGCGACGTTACAAATACATTTATTTGCGCTACACTTTCCACTCGTTACTACTTCAACACTTGGCAGGCAGAGACAGCACCGCCGAAGAAGCTTTACTGTCGGCGACGCCATCGCCGTACTCAACTTCACACTCTTTCACTCATTACTTACCATCTTACCCAGGACTCAACAAGCGTCGTCGAAGGCCTGCTAAAAGGCGGCCCACCACTCCCTTTGCTCAGGTATAATACAACTCTCAAATTAGAAGGACGCTACTACTTACATCTAATCTACATTACTATGGACTGCTTACTTATTCTACTCTACTCTACAGATACAAGAACTAATGCGGGGGGGGTATGCTAACACATGGTATAATACAGGTACAAGAAAAACGTCTCAAGCCTCCGGCGACGACTCCCTATCGCCGAAGGCCTGGTGCGCGCCGCCGACGCGCTCCAAGGTCGCGACGTCGAGCGGCGGAGGAACGACGACGGAGTCGCTGGTCGAGCGGTACGCGCCGAAGGCGAGGCCGGTCGCACCCATCTCCCGCTCCTGCAGCTCGGCGATGCGGTGGCGCAGGACCAAGGACTGGGCGACGGCCTCGTTGTACTCGCGCCGGACGGCAGCGACGTAGTGGTCGCGGGCGGGGGCGTCGGCCCCCTCCTCGGCGGGAGGGAAGACAAGGCGATGAGAGGAGGAGGGCCCCGCGACCGCCGGCGGAGGAGGGGGGCGAGCGACGGGAGGACGGGGCTTGGGCGGGGCCGCGTTGAGGCGGGCGACCGACGCCGCCGCCCGGTCCCATGGGGTGGTGATGGCGTCGGGGAAGAGGCCGTACGTCTTGGCCTCCGCCGCAAGCTGCCGGCGGTCGTGGATGGCAACGGCGACAGCATGGTCCTCGGCGTCCCGGATCTTCGTCCAGGCCTCTTGAAGGGCCTGGGGAGCGGTGATGCGCTTCGCCGGCGTGTACCCCTTGCCGTTGAAGAACGCCGCGCGACGAGCCCCGACTGGATACAATAGGAAGGGGGTCAGCGGGGAACAAAGGGAGAGGGACGGCGACATACCCTTGATGACGCCAAGGGCGTCGACCCCATGGAACGAGCAGCGCTTCTTCTGCTTCTTGCAGTAGGCGCAGAGGGGGTTGGGGTACGTCGGCTGGCACTCCGCCGCGCGCTGCTCGCTGCCCCGACAGGCGTCGCACTGGTAGAAGGAAAGACAAGTCAGTAAGGGGAGAGTATCGCCGACAGCACAGAACTTACCGGCGGCTTCCACTCGACGAGCATGACATCGGTGGGGCGGCGGCCCTTCCGGGGAGTGCTGAGCCCCTCAGCATCATCGTCGTCGCCGTCGTCGGAGGAGGAGGGCGCGGCGACGCGGGGCTTCTTGCGCGGCGGGGACCGGTCTTCCCCACCGTCGCCCACGTCGGCGCCCTCGCCGTCGTCCTGGTCGCCGCCGTTGTCTTTGCCGGGGGCGGGGG
>NW_027138086.1:0-1808 GCF_003813185.1 Lentinus tigrinus ALCF2SS1-7
TTTAAAACTGGTACGTATCTTCCATAGACTCCCGACGTGTGCTGACAATGTCTTCAGGTCTCATACTATATAGCTCCTAGACAGTATTGCTCGACTTGCCTTGCTACTCGAGTCCGTCCGGGATGGACTGTTAACAGTGAGTACCTCCCTCAGTAACTCCAGAATCGTATTACTCACTTGCATAACCTTGCAGGGTATCTGGCATATTGGGTGCGTACTGAGTCTCGATGACATCTTGTAGCTCCTGGGCGAAGTCACGAGCCGCTCTGCATGGTGCGTTTTGGACTCGGGTCACACTCGGATGAACGCACTCAATGGTACGTACCAGTCTCGCGCTCCGGGATCGTCTCGCATGACGACGCGAACCACGTAACCGGTACGCACCTTCCTGCATTCCGACGGATAAGCACTGACGATGTCTCGTACGCAGCTCCCGGATGTCGCTTGAGCCAACGGAGCGACAAAGACCGACAGAGCGACACAAACCACCGTGAGCCTGTGCTTTGAGGATCTAACCGGTACGTACCTTGTTGCATGGAATACCTGCGCACACTGCACTGACGAGGACATCGCATCTCGTACTGGTCATCTTGCGGGGCCCCGTTCGGCTTCAGAGCCGGTACGTACTTACATAGTCTAGCGGCGCACACTGACAGTGTTGTCACGTCTTGTCTGCAGCTCCCGGTTGCTCAAATTGACTTGACTTTGATCTGCGCTTCGTGCTCGTCGAGCATGCTGCTGCGCGACGATCTGCAGTTATGGACGTAAGTGGTACGTCCCTTTTCGCATTTTGGCTGGCGAGTACTCACCAAGTTTCTTACACGGCTCCATCGCTCGAGCCGACGGAGCAACAAAGACCGACGGAGCAACAAAGACCGACGGCGCGGACTGCGAGCCTGCAGCTTCGAATATGACTGGTATGAACCTTCTTCTATTGAGTATCTATGCACACCGCGCTGACGACGACGTCGCATCCGGTACACAGCTTCCCGACGATGCCCATCCTTCTCCTCGCTTCCCGCTCGAGCGTGCCCCGGACTCGGACTGGCGAGAACTACCAGCGGGTTGCGCGGCGGCCTTCGGGAACCGGTACGTACCTTGCATGGTCTAGCGGCGCCCACTGACAGCGTCGTTACATCTTGTCCAGAGCTCCCGGTTGCTCAACTCCACCCGACTGCCCCGGACAGATTGTTATTGGTACGTACCTGTCCCTGTTCCTCCATCATCCTATTACTCACCTTCATCAACCTGCAGGGCGACCGGCCTCCGAGTACGTTGGTGCCATGCTTCGACGCGTCGTCCGGGAGGCAGAAGTCGAGATGGGCGGGGGATTGAGCAAGCTCCAGACTGGTGAGCATGAGCGCAGAGAACCCGAGAGGCTGGTACTGACGAGCTTCCTACAGGCGTGCAAGACAGAGCGCAAGGACGGTAGGTGTAGAGCACAGAAGTCCGTAGACGTAGACACGGCGGTGGTGGAGGAGGCGGAGAGAGTCGCGGCGGCGCACTTGGTGGCATGAAGTTGCCGGTATAGGCGCCCGTGCGCGCGGACGCATATTCAAAGTCCTGCAGGGCGCGGTTTGCCCCAGCAGGAGCTCTGTAGTGTTTGGGTAGTACGTCTGTAGATGTAAAGAGTCAAATAGATAGCTAATCGAATGTATACATTATCTGCAAGCTGCTAGCGTGTTTGCATCTCTCTCGCGATCCCTCGAGACGGCGGGAAACACCTGCGGTGCGACATATTGAGTGAAGGAAATATATTTCTATCTATCTACACATCTGACATACGAGCGACACGACAAAACAGCCCC
>NW_027138087.1:0-1785 GCF_003813185.1 Lentinus tigrinus ALCF2SS1-7
CATCAGGAAAAATATACTTGTATCGAGAGGACTCTCGAGGCTCGAGAGCCAAGATATCCCTGATACACAAGTACCCCCTCTGCGATCACTCGATAGACGCACGCAGGGCTCTCGAGCACTCGATAGCACTCGCCGAGGCACCAATAGCCTCTAATATACCAGATAGCTGAAGCATGAGACCACGAGCGTCGAGCACACAAATATATAAAATGGTTAAAACAAGTATATTTGACTATATAATTACATGACAATACAACATATAAATGAAAGACGACCGGGCGAGGAGAGCGGACGAGGATAGCGGGCGAGCGGCGGTGAGCAGGGCACAATAGGAGTGCAGATGGGCGCAAGAGGATTCCAGACGAGCAGGCGAGAATGGTGGGCGAGCAGGCCAGGGCAAGGAGAGCATGACGACGAGGGAGGGCGAGGAGAGTCGATAAACAGACCGGACGAAAGCAGAGGCGAGTAGAGCAGGCACTGGGATGCGAGTACGGCAGGAAGGCGAAGTGTGCGAGGAGAAGGACGAGGGGCGAGGAGAGTCAGCGAGCAGAGCAAGCAAAGGGCGGGTGAAGATAGTGCGCAATGGGAGAGCTAGCGAGAAGAGCACATGGGGAGAGCACATGATGGGAGAGCGCAAGGAGAGAGCGCAAGGAGAGAGCGTGAGGAGAGAGCGTGAGGAGAGAGCGCGAGGAGAAAGCGCGAGAGGAGCGCGAGGGGAGTCGGTAAGGAGAGCGGACAAACAGAGCGGGTGAGAAGAGCACGCGAGAGAGCGGGCAGAGAGACGGGCAGAGAGAGCAGGCAGAGAGAGCAGTGAGAGAGCGGGTCGAGAGAGTGCGGGAGGACATTGCATAAGAGAAGAGTGGGTGAGGAGAGCGGGCGAGGAGAGCGGGTGAGGAAAGCAGGCAAAGAGAGAGGATCGCTAGCTTACAGCCTGTAGGATCTTGCTTGTGTTTTCCTTGTCATCGTCGTTGAACTTGGCCTGTATTGCCTATATCTGGTCTTGATGATGGACAGCCTGTCTTGCCTATATCTGGTCTTGATGATGGACAGTGACAGTGGTAAGGGACTTGGAGAACGGCAAGGCAGGGGGTACAGAAGAGGAGAAGCGACAAGCTCGGAGTCAGTGCCAGCTCATCAGAGCAGCGAGGTCACGTGGGATCTTCAGGGCAGGCTGTGTGGTACTTCAGCTTTTCTGCACGGTGCCGACTCGTAAGTTCAAGCTAATTGTACTGCTGGATTTTACTAGTGCCACATCTCACTGTTCTGTGCCATCCGAAGAACATATAGGGATCATAAAACACAATCTTGGCGTTCTCTCTCCACCTGTGCATCTATGGAGGTCTACCGACCGCTCGGTGGCTATGCAGAAGGTCTCTCGAGTCTCTCGAGCCTCGGGAGCTCTGGGGGGGAACTCTCGAGATTTCCCTTTTTCCTGATGTATGACAATCCGCAACTGTACCCTCAAATGTTTCCATGGCTATTTCCTTATGGGTATGGGGGCCTGCGAAACTCACGAATTCAACGACCGGTGAGTGAAGAGAGACGCAAACAGCAGCTTTTGATGTATCATGACAAACGCTTTCAACTTGAGCCGCTTTTTCCTCTAGTTGCCCTCAATCATGAACAGATCAAGAAATCCGCTACCTCAGGATACCTGTTGGCAGATCGGAATAAATTTAATGAGATAGCGACCCGCATCCTGAGCATTAATTCCAGTATCCTCACTAATCTTATAGAACGGCTCAAAGAAGGTCCAGTCAAACCAGAAACGGAAGCCGAAAAGGC
>NW_027138088.1:0-1785 GCF_003813185.1 Lentinus tigrinus ALCF2SS1-7
TAGCCCAGCCTTGTAGTACAAGACAGTGCTTGTACTACAATTGTAGTACCCAACTAAGGAGATGTAGACACCTTGTAGTAGATTTTGTAATACAGCCTGGAAGGGCCTTGTAGAAGCTTTGTAATAGCTGTAAGACACCGATCTAAATCGTACAGATCTGATAGACATCAATCTGGGTACCAAGATCCTGGATCTTGTAGCTCGGATTGTAGTTGAGCGTGGGTTACCCGATTCAGCCCGTACAGGCTGCAGCAGGGTCCGGTGAGTCTAGACCTTGTAGCTCAGATTGTAGCTGACCGTGGGCTACCGGATTTAGCCCGTACAGGCTGCAGCAGGGTCCGGCGGGCCCAGACCTTGTAGCTCGGATTGTAGCTGACCGTGGGCATAGATTAGCATCCAGTGGTTGTTATCTCAATAGATAACAGCCTAATCTCATCTTTCCCAGGCTTCTGGCGCATCAATTTAGGGCGTCTATTGCGCAGCCACCAGCCTCCTGCCCAATATGGTAATCCTGCGCTCCTGGCAGCATACAGGGGTACTTTCCGGGGCTGTAGCTTGCTCGTTTCCCAACCGTTTCCTCTCGCGTTTTTTGCATTCTTCTCGCGCTATCAGGGCTAACAGAACGCAGCTATTGCGCTGTTGTGAGGTAAGATACTGACTCCGCTATTTGTTGTACTGCATGGCACCTGATATGGATACTGACTTGGATGTAGCGCCGCCAGTTCTCAACGCCATGCTACGCAAATAGCTATCCCAGAACCGCGTATCTAGCCACTGTCCAACGAGCCTGGACGCGTAAAATTCGGATGGATGGGCACAGCGCTAGCTTACATTCTCCTCCAGGCTCACTGCTTCGCACTACCTGGGGCACAGCACTCGTATTTCCTTACGCCACACCATGCATGTAGGCTTCCCAGAACCGAGAGGCACAGCGCTATCTAACAAGCCTAAATATGTAGTATTACGTGCCCTAGGAGTGGCGATAGTATGCATTCCCCTGCAGGGTACACTGGGCTACACTGTATTGCTCACCCTGTAATCAAATCTTAACGGTTTTCTACGCACATTGTTGCAGTTTGTAGATAATGCATGAACCTATATTTCTACAAATTTACAGGACAATCGGAGGTAATATGGACGTTCGGAAGTGTTATCAGTAATACCAAATGGGCCATAGATCGTGATGGAGGTACTTATCAGATAAACAAACGAATATCTGGAGCAGATAGCGGTCATTGGTAGCTTTCTGGCATGGGTAAATACAAAGGAAACGGATGAGATATGGCCGAGCTATGTGCAGATGAAGCTGGGGAGGCAGAGTGTCTTAACCCAAGTGAGACGGTGTGTGCACAGCCGTGAGACGCGTCTCACCGGAATGTGGCTGCGTCTCACAGAGGCTGAGACACTTTGGCACCAATTGGCCAATAGCTCGTCCGTTTTCTATCCGATTTCAATGTGTTTGGGCCCGTTGGAAAGCTATAGCATGTGCGCATCGGGCTATGTAATTTATATGCCTACATATTTTAGACTCATTATGAAACTACCTGATTTAGTGCTTAGTAGAGAGCCTGAAGGAGGATGTGTAATAGCGTCTCATAATGGCATCGTAATTCTACGTATCAGGCACCGTTGGATAGCACTATTATGCCCAGTTCTGGGGAGTTTGAACGCACGCTGAGACATGCAGAACTACGAGTGCTGTGCCCCAGGTAGTGCGAAGCAGTGAGCCTGGAGGAGAATGTAAGCTAGCGCTGTGCCCATCCATCCGAATTTTACGCGTCCAGG
>NW_027138089.1:0-1726 GCF_003813185.1 Lentinus tigrinus ALCF2SS1-7
TAGGCATTTACTCACGAGGGTCAACGCGACGAGGCGCAGGCACGGCGTTCGGGTCGTCCAAGAACAACAACCCTTTTAGTGTCTTCTCCTTCTGCCACGCAGCGCTCTGCAGCTTGTCCAAACGAGCGAGCTCCTCCTGGAACTTGGAGATCATGATATCGAGGTGTCGATCCGTGTGCTTGTCGCCTATATTGGGAAGCGCGGACAACTCCTCCAGCTGTACTTGTAGCCAAGCACGATGCCTCAGCAGCTCTGCGCTTCCAGGATGTCTGGGGTCGAGATTTCCGACGCGATCGACGGGTGTGGCAGGAAGCTGGCAAAAGCGAAGCTTCGTGAAGCGGGAGACGACTCTGGAACGTAGGGTGATCGACGACTCGAGCATGCCCAGTTCAGCTCTACGCTCACGAATGAGGGCATCCTGACATTCGTTGGTTGGCAGCGCTCTTATATCATATATCAAGTCTCATGTACGATCACTCACTTCGATATTCGGGGGGGCAGACGCGGCGCTTGGACAGTCCTTCTTCCCACCTTGCTCATCGGCGGGCATCGTTGATCGCTGCACAATTCGCTCGAATGTAAGGCATGTCGGCCGCAGTGTATGGCGCACCTTCGTATGAGACCCTTCCTTGACGGATGTTTCCCTTGGCCGCACGGCCGGTCGTCCACCGGTGTCATCCCGTAGGGTCTCCAAGAGAATCGTGCTCTCCGCCCACGACGGTTCGTCAGGCGACCGACCATCTGCGGCGGTAGACCCTTCCTCGTCTTCTCCTGCCGGCACGCCTCGGACTTTCGAGGCGGTTGCCAGCTTCCGCTTCTGCCTCTGTGCATATGCGTGTCCGAGGATTGTGGCAGCGTCGAGATTGGCCCGTCCCGGCCTATAGATACCGTCAACATCCTTGTAGGTCCAGAGCTTACACTCATCGCAGTGGCATATACCCATAGTGCGGACGGGTGAAGGTTATGTAGATAAGACGCAGGAGGTAAGAGATCGATCGTGCGGGAGAATGAAAACATCACATGATCCGTATCCAGCACAAGCGCTGATGTTGGTTTCCGCTTAACCAGTGCTCCATACTGATCCTTCCTGCCTCCACTATAGTCGTTGCCGTATTGATCGCAAGCACCGGTATAGACTCTTGGGCTGTCCTCTTAGACTGGTCAGCACGTTTGTGTACTCTCAGTGGATATGTACGCCAACTTTCGATTTGTTCAGTTCACGGCGCACCGCGCAATGGGCTGAAACGCCCCAGGAACAGGTCCTCAAGCGACCTCAACCCGAGTACGTAAAAGGGTGGTCTATCGTCTTGAACAACGCTGACATTTCAGACAAGATGACAAGACAGTTGCCGGCGAACCGACTACAACTGCATCGAAATCACCGATGGCCAAAAAAGGTCCGATTCGACATGGCGGATATGACTGTAGGTCGGCACAGCGTATCATTGTACTACAGGTTAACCAGCTCTCCTCCACACAGTTTAGGAGTCTCAAAGCGACCCAGGCCTGCCATTTGCCGATCTGGTAAGTGCCACCTCACCGGCAGATTGACCGGCAATTCACAGTTTGCGATATAGTTTTCACCCTCGCGCCTAGCCTCGCTGCTGCAAGGAGGCTCAGGCTATGAGCTTGCGCCTGTCATGATTGCAGGCGATGACTCGCCAATACATGCTACAGACCCCCCAGCGCGAGCCTTCAACGCCGCGTCACCGTTCGCGGCCTGGGC
>NW_027138090.1:0-1657 GCF_003813185.1 Lentinus tigrinus ALCF2SS1-7
TCTTTTGCAGCAGGTCCTGTCGGATGTTGCCCTGACTCTGTTCTTGTTCGTGGTGGTTCATGGCTAAGATACACCAACAGGCAAGCGCTCATTGCAAATCACTGGGTGGCTGACGTCACGGAAGGAAGTGAACCACTACAACTGCAGTATTCTGGCGGGCTCAATTCATATTTTGAGTCGTGTCATATTGGTGAAGAGGTACAGAGGAGCAGGTGTGATTGTAGAGTACGTACACAACGAAACTAGCGTAGCGTGATATCCTGCGCCGCAAAGCAGTGTTGTCGAAGTAGCAAATGTTTGACTGTCGATGCAGGAACCCATGATATACACAATCCTATCCTTTCAAAGCAGCCATCTGCCTGCTTGGAGAGAACCAGCAATGCCCAGACCGAGCTTGGTCGTGTGATATTCATGACCCAGCAAGCCCGTGTAGTACCCCGGTCACTTACGGGGGCAAGATCGTCTCCGCGGTAGCCAAGAACCTGCCGGTGGCATCGCTGAACTCCCAGTACGCCGCGTCGATGAGCTCGGGTTCGGCCCACACACCCGTCGACCACTCCTTGCCCTCGACCTTGGGCAGCGCGCGGTAGCCGAAGTTGCCTACTGCGATGGCGATGAGATATGTGGGAATGGGCACGGGCTGCCCGGGCACAGCAACGTGAGGAAGATATGTGCGCAAGAGGATGCGATGGAGCAGCTGACCTGCTTGTACTCATATGTGACGACGTCCTTTCCGATCTCTTTGCCTCCGTGTGCGGGGCCATCTGAGGGAGGAGAGACGCGGATGGCGGAAAGCAACACGGGGCGGACAGACGCAACCTTCGCCGCGTACGTCTGCAGGAAAGTGTAGAGTTCATGAGACCATTCCAATCCCGAGTCAGGTGGAGTAAAAACTTACGATCTTGACAGACGAAGAGTCCTGCAGGGGAGCCATACTCCGCGCGTAGATCGGCTCTTCCCTTGCGTCTGCCTAACGGGTGTTTGCGTTAAACTTCGACATCGCGACTAGCACCAAGTCCGACTCACTCCTTACCGAGCCATTGGACAGCTGTGCAGTTCTTCGTAGTGCTGTAAAATATCTGAATGCGGAGCTGATCGCCGACCTTGCGCGAAGGGGGGAAGAGGATGCGGAGGAGAACCCATAACCGCATGATTCGGACCTAGTTTGAATTGACAGGCGTAAATTCAGCCGACATGGTCGCGTTCCATATGCCACAACAGGCTATACGAACGGAAGACGCACGTTACCGGGCCTGTCCTCGACGATCACCTTCGTAACGTCCAGTGCGACCATATTGAAACTTCCGACGAATCGGTTAGTGACATGCATATGCGCACAATCAATACGATGGATTAACACACATAACCTCCTTGACGTCGTCCTTCTTGAGACGCAAGAGATGCGTGGCCGAGCCGGAGATGGTCTTCTTCGTGAAGTCAGTCGTCCAGTCAAAGTCGACATGCTCGGACGCGACTTCCTGCCAGTTCGCCTGCGTGGACGGATCCTACGGCAATTTGACATCTGAGAACATCGTGAACTACTGCACCCCAATACTTGGTACTTGGAGCAAGGGAAGAGGACGAAGAATGAAAGATCAGACTCGCGCGCGACGATCTCGGTTACGGTTTTGTGAGATCTTGATCTCGAGCTCAGTGG
>NW_027138091.1:0-1557 GCF_003813185.1 Lentinus tigrinus ALCF2SS1-7
AAGGAGGAACACCCAAGCACTGACGTTGGAGAGGAGTTCATTGTCAAGGTCCAGGGATTCTTGTTGCACATGTTGTTGCCTCCTGTTCGTCCCTTCCAGTAAGTCATCCTTTCAATGCCTATTTTCCTTCTATCCCTCCTCAAACAAGATGCACACCTTATAGACTTCCTCGCAATCCAAACCGTCTCATTGACATGCGACAGTCTGTGACCGTGACCGGACTTGGTTGTGAGGCGTTTGAGAAAGCTGTCGCTGGTTTGAGTATCTTGTACCAGACTGTCAAGGCGAAGATCATGCAGCGTGGAGGACAGTTGAGGGACTGGACTCCGGTGAACCTTGGAGACGACGAGGGCAATGCAACGTTGACTTTCGGTAGCCGATATCTTACGGCGGCAAAGGACGTCGGCAATGACGACATACGTCCTGATCTAGCCGAGGTCATTGATCCCTTCAACATCCTTCGTCCCCTTCTGCGTACAGAGGTTCATACGTTGGACAACTGCGTGCAATACTGGCAACGGATGCCAAAAACATCAGAGTAAGAGATTCCATGTCCCTGCACCTACCATCCGCTTGCTTATGGCCTTGTTTAGGGGACAGTTCTATGAACGCACCACTCCGGACGCATTCTACCTGAGCAACATGGTTGAGATTAAGTTTGCCATCCACATTGTCAAGGTTGGACGGCAGGAGTATGTGTTTCTTCCCAAGTTGCGAGCGCTTTGTCTCCTGGGCAAAGAAGTCCAACAGGTTGGTTCGTTTCGAATGGAAGGAACGACTTTCACTTACATGCGTTACCTAGGATTACAACATTGCCTGCATTCGGTCTATAACGCAGAAGACTGTATCACCTCTGAAGAAGGTGAAGCGCAAGGTTGGGTACGAGCGTGAGGATAGTGAGGAGGACAGGGATGGACCGGTTGAGCCCCCACAGAAGGCGATGAAGCGGCTGACCCTTGCAGAAGGTTCCTCCTCTAAGTCATCCTTGGATTCGGCTTCAATGCAGGAGTAGACTGACCTTATCGCATACTTATACGGTTATCCACATATTCTACTACTCGCATACTTCTTCCATAACGTTCTGTTCTCCTGTCAAGAGATAAGCTCGTCTTCAAGAAGAGGACGACGGCTAGTAGTAAGCATCTGCGAGGTGTGGGACGTAAAGTCATGAACGAGCAAGTGTCACGGCAAGCATACTGGCGTTTCCGACGGGCGAAAAGACGAGCCATATACGCAGCGCGAGGATACCTTTTGTCCCATTTCAGAGCTCAACCGGCCAAAGGGTTTCCTTTCAGCCTGAAACCTGGCCGAAAGGTAACCTCGCGCGGCGAGTCTTGGCATTGGGACACCTTTTGTCCCGTCGGAAACGCTGGGATGCCTGTCGTGTGTGAGCAGACGACATTTAACAGAGAGTGGTTGCTCCTGCACGTCACACGACAAGGGAGAGAATGCTTCAATGTTATTGATACTCTAGAACAAATCACGAAATCCTATTATACAAGAAGAGTCCCGAATCGCAAATGAACGCAGTCATTGTACTAGATACATGGGGCAAGC
>NW_027138092.1:0-1548 GCF_003813185.1 Lentinus tigrinus ALCF2SS1-7
CAGGTCTCGCTGGCTTGGATGCTCACGAAGCCTGGCGTGAGCGCTCCCATCATAGGGACGACGAGTCTGACCAACCTCGAGGACATCCTTGGTTAGTACTCCTTTTGTTCTTATATGTCAGCGTCCTGAATTTGGCATGATCGAAGGCTGCCTCGACGTCACCCTGACAGAGGAGGAAGTGAAGTACTTGGAGGAACCGTATACACCCAGCAAGATTAGCGGGCATTCCTGATGCAATAGTCGAGAAGCTGTAGTCTCCAGGACCAGCCGCGTCCGCGGATCCCGATTTTATGAATATAATACTGCCAACTTGATACGGCCAGTTTCGGAGACATGTATCCCCCCTCTGCTAGCCTTTCGACCTTTCTTGCTATGACCACGCTCGGCGGGAAGAGTAACAATGCATCGGCGGCGGACATCGACGACAGTGTTATAGTACTATGTACTGTACTACCCCGTTAACATACGACTAGACTCGGTGATAGCACTTGTTTCCGACGACTTATATTGCGCACAAGATAAATCACAGTCAGGAATTTCCTCAGTTTCGCCAATATCCCGCGGAAGACACTGATGCGTGTCGTGATGGATGACGGCCGAGATTCCGACCGGCGCTTGACTCTCCTTTCCGTCCCACCATGTACGTCAGCAGTAAATCCACACCCCAGCTCAGACTTGAAGCCGTTCCGAGGCACCTCTAGCCTATAAAGTGGCTTGATGTAGAGCAGATGAGGAAACATAACCGCTGATCTGTCACAGCTCACGATGTCGCCCAAGATGCAGTACGGTGAGCAGATCCGCGGTTCCCTCAAGGTCGTAGTACGCTGATGCCACTTTGATCTTCAGTACGCCTCGGCAACTCTGGATTGAAAGTATCCAAAATTATCCTTGGGTGCATGTCGTACGGCTCTCCTGAGTTCCAGAGCTGGGCTCTTCCTGAGGAAGAGGCGATCAAGCACATCAAATTCGCGTATGTAGTCTTACCTCCATGCCTCCGATCTTATGCTGACGGATTGTTGCGGCAGGTATGATCATGGTATCCAGACGTTCGATACCTCTAACGTGAGTGTGTCGTTACATATACGCTTACTCTGCCCTAACGTACTCTCTCCCGTTCAGAACTACTCGAACGGTCTCTCTGAGATAATCCTCGGGAACGCGATCAAGAAGCTGGAGTTGCCTCGCGAGGAGATCGTCGTTATGACCAAGGTATGGCTAGCATCCATAAGCACTTGCGGACTAAGACTGATAGCCCCTACACCGCAGCTCTACGCTCCAGTCATGAAGGAGTACGGAATCAACTTCTGGGCCCAGGGCAAGTCGCCGCGAGACTTCGGCGTTATAAACCAGATGGGGCTCAATCGCAAGGTGTGCATCTTTCTTCTACATGACCACGTCTCCGCCTGACCATGGTCTATATCGTCGCAGTACATCTTCGACTCGGTCCAGGCCAGCCTGAAGCGATTGCAACTAGACTACATCGACGTCCTCCAATGTGCGCTCCTGGAAAAACGAGAGGGAGTTACATCTACTGACGACTGGGAAAGG
>NW_027138093.1:0-1487 GCF_003813185.1 Lentinus tigrinus ALCF2SS1-7
TAGTCCCCGTCCGGTACGTGCCTCGCTCTGTGCTAGTCTCTAACCATGTATGTACGTACCTGTCGCACAGTAGATTCAATATCAATGCCTTTTCGCATTCTGCAGACCTCGCGACGGCGTTCATGCTGCGCACTCGGGACTCGGGGGACACGCCTGCGCAACTCAGTCTAACTCTAGACAGCACACTCGATCTCGCCGGACCCGAACGGCGGTTCGCATCGCACTTTGGACCTCGCAACATCGAAGGGTTCACGTCCACGCCAGCGCAAGCTCTCGGGTTCCGAAGCTCGTGCGTCATGTAGGCTACAGGATCAAGATACGCGGAGGGCTACGTCGGGCAAGGAAACTAACCGTGACGCGTGCATGCATGTGCACGAGGACAGGTCGGATCCGTCGCGCAGCAGCGTCTGCCGCGGCGCAGCTCGACTGGGATACAGACAGCAGGGACCGCTCGAGATGGGCTGCGAATTGTGGGTGATACTGTACATACCAGTTGTTTGGATTTCACTGACTACGGTGGGTGTCGCGCCACGAGCGCAAGCATAGAACGTTCATCGTCGCAAATGGGGTTGTCGATCGCAACCCGGACGCAATGTCGCCATGTGCAGTGTGAGTGCTCCGTCTGCACTTGTTGCCATGCTTCTCGCCTGCTGACTCGAGAACCTAGACATCCGAGTGTGGCACGCTCCGTGTTCACTCCTCTGGTACATTCAAGCCGAAATCGAATCTGGTATGTGCACATGCAAATGCAACCCATGATCACAGGCTCAACGGCGCACTGGCGACTATGCGTCTCCTCCCGATTCGTCCGCGAGAGGACAGGGGCCCTTCTTACCGACGAACTCACCTCCTGCCTCTCTCGCCTCTGCGACCAAAGGGCGCCTGTCGATCTCAGGACTGCCCTCACAGGAAGCCGACACATTCTCCACCAGTAGCTCTCCCTCCGGCCTCCCCAACAACAAGCCCGTCAATGGCAACAGCAACAGCATGACCAGTCCCGTATCCTTGCCAGCCCCGAACCCGCCTGCATGGAGACCTTCCAGCGTGAGCCCGACCCTTCGAAAACGCTACACCGTTGCACTCGGCATGCAGATCATCGATCGAGGCTCGCGACCGCGATCGCAGTGAAGACCTCGAACAGCCTACCACGCCCTCGCAGGATCTCGGGACGGCCTTCTTCCCTTCCTCGCCTGTATCCACGTCCTCCGGGCTCGACGACCAGAGTGCAGACGATCGGAAAGTCCTCCGGGCGGCACGTCAGCGCGAGCCTCGAGCCGACCTCGCCCTCTTACTCTCCGACTCAGAATGGCGCGTCCAAGACGGGCGGGAGACGTGTGCGCCCGCAGTCGATGTACGGCCCGATGACGTCCCAGGCGATCTCTGCGCCGTCTCCGATCACGCCTCTGAACGTCCGCCTGCGGTTGCGCTCGACGGATCGCTTTGGTCTCGGGCTGTCGGACTTGGGCACGGGAGAGCCCATCCCGCCT
>NW_027138094.1:0-1471 GCF_003813185.1 Lentinus tigrinus ALCF2SS1-7
CTGAACCGCGACCACCGCCCGCAGTCCCACGGCGGCATGTCCGGCTGGCAGGGCTTCAAGGCGATCGTGAACGACGTGAACGCATGGGCGCTGATGATCGTGTACGCAAGCTGTGAGTATTGCACCCTATTCGAAGATACCAAAGCTGATGTATCGTCCCTCCAGTCAACGTCGGCGTCGCGACCATCTCGTACTTCCTGCCCACGGTAGGCCCTCTCCCTCGTCTCGCACCCAACACCGACTGACCCATACCCACACAGCTGATCAACGGCCTCGGGTTCTCCCCGCTCGCGTCGCAAGGCCTGACCGTCGCGCCGTACGCCGCGGGCTGGTTCATGGTCGTCTTCCAGGCGCTGCACTCGGACCGGACACGCGACCGCGGGTACCACATCATGCTCTCGACGGCGACGTCGTGCGTGGGGTACATCGTGCTCGCCGCGCTCGCGACGCGCGGGAACAGCACGAACATGATCGGCGGCCGGTACTTTGCGCTGTTCCTCGTCGTGGGCGGCAACTACAGCCTGTTCCCGCTCGTGATGAGCTGGGCGGCGAACGTGTTCTCGCCGACGTCGAAGCGCGGTGTCGGGACGGCGTTTATTGTGTCGATCTCGAACTGTGTCTCGATGTGAGTGCTCTGAGCTGAATGTGCTGGCACCGACGCTGACGCTGGGTTCTGTTTGCAGTGCGTCGCCGCAGGTGTACTTTGACGCGGAGGAGAACTTCCAGAAGGGCCACGCGATCGCGGCAGGGTGCGCTGTTCTTTTGAGTACGTTCCGATTCACCCTTACTGACCATGTATGCACGCTTGCTAGGTGTCTGTTCGCGTCGTTCCTGGCCGCGTTCCTCCTCCGGACGCGTCTCGCGCAGATGAACAGGCGGAACGCGGAGACGGTCCGCGCGATGTCTGAGGAGGAGCGGAACGAGAAGGCGGCGGGGTCGCACAACCAGGAGATATACGACAACGACCCGCGGTATGTCTTCATGACTTGAGCTTTAGGATGGGAGGAAGGAGGTTGTACGATACGATACCTGAGTGCGTGAGGTGATGTGGCAATGCTGATTGAGATCTTACGAGCCATACGCTGAGGCCTGTTGGTGTGTTCACCGACCATCCCGGCACTGACCTCAGGAACGACGCTCATATGTCGCTACATAGTCAGTCTCCGGTTCAAGTTTAACATTTTCTATCACCAAGTGAGGAAGCATCCTCGACTCAACGTGATCGCCATGGCGTTCGCGAGGAAGAACGGGAAGGAGCGGCCAAAGTGCTGCCTGCCGAGCATGGGGTCATTGAAGGGGTGGATGAGCGCAGAGAGGAGGAACGCGGTGTAGACTTGGGTTTGGGAGGAGAGCCAGGTTAACCTCGTACGACTGATCACTAAGATCTCTCTCCGCAACTAAGTGACAAGGAATGGAGATCTAGAACTATGGAAGGGAAAGACGAGCGGATGGAAGTTCTGATACGAGAACG
>NW_027138095.1:0-1464 GCF_003813185.1 Lentinus tigrinus ALCF2SS1-7
AAGTCCGCCTTTGAAGGAAACCACGCCGTCTCTGACCTCTGACCGGTCTTCATCTCGTGGCGATTCGGGTGGCAACCTAGTCTAGCCCGGATTGTACGAGAACCATCCTCGTCAAACTCCTGGTATATGAATTTGAGTTCAGGATCTCGCAGAAAATAACGCACGTACCTCGGGAGGGTCATGCCGGTTGTTCTTGGCCTTCTGAGTAACCGTTGTCGAGGCTACACTGATGGACGTCGACGCGGTGCTAGCGGCGGTTGTCGAGGCTGCACTACCTGACGTCGACGTGACAACCGGCGCAGCATTGGCGAAGCCAGGCCTGCCTCCAGCCTGAGAGGCTCGCGAGGCGGAGCGTGTGAGTATAGTCGTGCCTTGGCTAATGCGATTGACAAAGTGTAGCGTTGGAACAGACGCGGATCGACTGCTCGTGGATGGACCGGCCAGCTGCGAGGCCGTGTGAGGCCACGGAGGAGGGGTTGGCTCAGGTGTTAATGGCGGCGGTGACGGGAGAGAGGACGTAGATGGAGCGGGAGTGGCGAAACGAGGCGCGGGCGTCTGACCTTCCGGAGTTGTAGTCCCCGAACGCGCGCGCATCGCTGACCGCGGCATTCCAAGTCTTACTTCTGTGCTCGAGTGTTCGGCCTTGACATTAGGAGGACTACGACGTGTATCAGAAATCATGCAGTGGGTTCAATGGCAACACATACTCGTCGTAGAAGCATCGCAAGATGGTAGGAGTGGCGTCAACGACCTCGGGATCCGCTGAAGAGACGTAGGGGAGTACTGTGACGTCGTTCTCTAGGATACGAGTGCGCCCGCTGTAGCTGTAAGGGGCGTAAGAGCTTGGAAGCTGCGCCATGGCAGCCTGCTAGCAGTGACAG
This sequence comes from Lentinus tigrinus ALCF2SS1-7, assembly GCF_003813185.1. Classification (NCBI taxonomy): domain Eukaryota; kingdom Fungi; phylum Basidiomycota; class Agaricomycetes; order Polyporales; family Polyporaceae; genus Lentinus; species Lentinus tigrinus. Next base: position 882 of record NW_027138095.1, read on the forward strand.
TCAATGGAAGAAAGAGCGAGAGCATACTGCGTGGCTTTGCACCGGCAGTCGGCAACAGTAGAACAAAGGCCTTTGAGGTTTGCCGCTTGCAGCGCTTCGAGAGGCGTCGGAAGCATGCACGACAGGCCGCGGCGGTGAAAATAGCCCAGGGAGCAATACTGGTAGCCACACACGAATACATTCCTTTCAACGACCATACAGTACACACCAACCGACCCTATCTAGCGACAGCTTTCCTCTTCAGTGCCTCCTTACGAACGCGCCATTGCGGGGTGATTACTTGGGACACCCGTGTGGCGGCTGCCTCGATCTGGGTGCGTAGCTCTGGATCCTCCTTGAAGTAGCTGAGGACTTGGCGTGAGGCCCATCGGTCAGGGTGGAAGCGCCTGTGGCTCTTTTCCAGAAAGGCCCAGTACTGCTGGCCCAATGCTTTCTCCGCAGCGGTGAAAAATGCCTCGACGTGCACCCAGTCGATATTATCCGGGTGTATGAAAGGAGGCGGGGTAAGTACAGGCCAAGGGATGGTCTCGAAGTCGGGGGGAGCGTTGGAGAGGTTCGCGGAGTCAAATTTCTCAGCAAGGTC
>NW_027138096.1:0-1407 GCF_003813185.1 Lentinus tigrinus ALCF2SS1-7
TGCATGAGGGCGGTCCCAGGAGCGCGGCCTTGTCCAAGTCGGCTGTGGGACGTACGGGGTACCTCAGCCTGCACGGTTCTGGGCTGGAGGTGGCTTTCACTCACCTGGCGAGCGCTATGACTCGCGCCCGGGAAGGGGGTGGCGTGAAGTACCGGGGAGACGCGTGCGGCAGACGAGGCGTGACTTGTACTCGACACAGCTGGGGTGCATGGCGGGACGTGCAGCGGACGGGTGTGGATGCTGGACTTTGCCGAGGAGGCGTCTGGATGGAGAGATGTCAGTTGGCCGTGTAGGTTATTTTAGTGCAATAAACAATATACCAGTCGGATTTCTCTCTCGGTCCCGTGCCGTGCGTGAATGGGATAGCATTATTAGCAAGAAACTGGGACACTGGCGAGGTAGCAGATGGACGTACGGATAAATGCGGACGAGGAGGGATGCTCGCGGGGAAACGAGTCACTTACCAGTCGTCGGAGAGGTCGTTCGGAGCTGGACTTGCGGCACGTCGTCGATGCATGAAGTTTTGGCCCAGTGATCGGAGTCGGGAAAGAACTAACGGTACACGGTGGCAAGCTCGGAGACGCGAGGGCATGTACGTACCTGGAGTCCGCGGCGAGCAGGCATACACGGTCAGGGGCAGATGGAGAGCTCCGTGCAAGGGCACGACGACGGCATTGTTAGGGACGTCTACGTACTTTGTGGCGTTACATGGTAACGACTCCGAGACGAGGACTTTTGAACACCGCCGCGAGTCTGGAAGGAGATCCGTGAGGTAAGGCGACGGGTATTCACGGGAGGATAGCTGCAAGGCAGGCAGACGAATGGCTCGGGATCGTCTCAGGACCGACGAAGAAGCGGGATGGACTCGAGAGCGGACTGGACGGTCTAGGAGCGATGGATGCGGAAAAGGGGCCTCGAGGGTACCGGGGTGTACGATGAAGGACTTACCAAATAGCACCTAAGTCTCACCCTCTTCACGGTAACTAACCACCCATGTGCTCGAGGAAAGGAGGGATTGACCGATCGTGGACCATACCGCGGTACACGGAGCACAAAATCAAGCACGGAGCGGGAGGGTTGCCCGCGGAGAGTCGGCGGTCGTAGGCACGGGGGGGGCACAAGTCAAGAAAGGAGGCGGATGCTGTAAGTCGCAATGTAGCGCATGGCGGGCGAGCTGATCGGGCTGGGATGGGCAAGAGAAGGCGATGAGGGATGGGAAAGGGCGCAAAGGCGGCTGAGACTCGCCGCGGGAGGAGAGACGCCCATGTCGCCAGCTTGGAAGACGTTGTTCTCGGCGTCGAGCACACGAAACGCATCTTGAACGCGAACGTCGACGACGAAGAGCAAGTCGGGCGCGGTGCAGGCAGCCAGCGCCATCGTCGTCATCGGTCGAAAGGAGGTCGATCG
>NW_027138097.1:0-1405 GCF_003813185.1 Lentinus tigrinus ALCF2SS1-7
CCCACCGCCATGCTGCGCTTGGACGTCGGCCTGGGCAACCACCTGCCTGCCCTTGCCCTTGCGACCCTTGCTTGTCGCCTGGCGCAGTTCATCCGCCTTCGCAGTCCTTTCCGGCTTCTTCTTCTGCAGCTGTGCCTTCCGCGCCGCGGTTACCTTCTTGCTTGCAGCCGGAGCAGGTTTGCGACGCTCAGGAGCGGTCGGCGTCTGCACAGCCAGGGTGCCACGCCCACCACCCACGTCATCGCTGTCATCGCTCTCGTCGCTGTCGTCCTCCTTCTCACCCAATCCGTCGTCGTCCTCCTCTCTGCGACCACCCGACGTCTCCTCACCGGAGATGTCGTGATACACCTCACCGCAAACCTGCCCTCCACGAGTGGCGGCCGCACGGCGCCAAGGCATTGGCTTGTACACGACTTCATGCCGCCGTGACGGGTCCTCCAGGTCCTCCTCGGCGGCCTTGCGCTTGGCGGCCTTGCCCGTGGGCGCCTTGCGGGCTCTCTTCTTCGGCTCCCGCCCTTCCACCGGCCAGAAGAACTTTGTCGGCTTTATCTTGACGTCCTCCAGTGCGACGGTCATGTTGTGCTGCGCAAAAGGAGGTGAGTGCACAATCTGTCGAACACACACAAATACATACCACCTCGTCGAGGTCATCGGGCGACTTGAGTGTGCTTGAGATCTTCGCCAGGCTCTGGACGACGAAGGCCTCAATGAGGTCCTCCCACACACAGCCGTCTGAAGGCGGGATCTCATGGTCCTTGGCCTCGGACTCCTCGAAGCTTGTTCCCCATAACGTCCGCCACCACACGTTGTTGCCGTTCTCCTGGTGGTGCTTTTTGAGAGCTGCGAATGCATTAAACTCCCTGCACTGGAAATACGTGCGCAATGACTTACTATAGATGGGATCTATGTACTCCACTCCGTCTCGGAACTTCGCCTTGTTCTTGCGGTTGTCAAGGCACATGTGGGAACACCCCTCAGCCTCCATCATCTCGTAGATGAACTGGGAGACCCTTTCCCACCCGTCTGGCAATGGAATAGTGGCGTGGGCATCCTTGGGGTCCAAGCCGTCCTTCCGCTCCAGGAGGAAGTTGAGTTTCCAGATGAGGCGTCCTGCGGCTAACGCGATCCCCCGAGCACCAGAGAACGAGGCGCGCAAGACCTCCTTCTGCTGATCCGTCTTCGTTGTCTTCAACACGGTGTTCCACCTGCCACGCGCGACAATGCTGCCAAACATGTGGTAGATCCGGAGCAGCACCCGGACCTCCTCGCGCATTTCAAGCGGAACATACACCCGCGGCTCGGTGAATTCGCCCATCTGCCCGTCTTGGCTGTACCACAAGAGCGGGTTCTTCGCCGTCCGATCCTTCGCTGACTGGGGCACGATCGTCCATCGCGCCCGCATGCA
>NW_027138098.1:0-1404 GCF_003813185.1 Lentinus tigrinus ALCF2SS1-7
GGGGGAGGACTGCCTATGGGCAGGGCGGTTGAGTGGCATTAACGGCACAATTGAGTATATACATTCTATGCATATTATTTGCAAAAATGGGCACACAACGTTTCAGCCCTCTGCACCCTCTGGTTCCGAAGTTATAGTACAGATAACCGCATCCGGGCAGCACCGCCTATGGGCAGCACCGTTCTGCCACCATTTCTGCACAGTCAAGTATCTACGTTCTATGCATACTATTTGCAGCAATGGGCATGCAAAGTTGCACCACTCCACGCCATCGGGTTCCTAGGTTACAGTACGAATAACCACACCAGGGGAGGACCGCCTGTGGGCAGCACGGTTGAGTGGCATTTATGGCACAATTGAGTATATACATTCTATGCATATTATTTGCAGTAATGGGCATGCAACGGTGCAGCCCTCTGCGCCGTCTCATTGTGGAGGTATGGCACAAACAAGCGCTCCAAGGGGGAGGACCACCTATGGGCAGCACGGTTGTGAGACCATTTCTGCACAATCAAGTAGGTACGTTCTGTGCATATTATTTGCAGCCATGGGCATGCAACGTTTCAGCCCTCTGTGCCATCGGTTGCCAGGGTTACAGTACGAATAATCGCACCAGGGAGGACTGCCTGTGGGTAGCATTGCCCCACAATCAATTATATATGTTCTGTCCGTACAACATGTCCAAATATTTATACCACACTGTGTTCCCATACAGGATTCACTCCAGGGATACAACCATCAATGTGCTCCGCTTAGGTCGGAGTTTGCTTCTGCACACGTCCGTCAAGTGATTTCCATCAGTATTTAGTGCTGTCTGTAATCAGTTAGTAGACAATAATGGGTGAGTTCATCCTGTGCTAATGGGCTAGGGTCCACAGTGCTTGTTCTCTGGCCCTTTGGTTACACACTGTGGCAAAATATTGATGCTGTCCGGTTCGACGTGCTTCTTGACTTCTTTATTCAAGATTTCCATTTCAAGTTAGCCAGAGGTCTAGAGCCCACCCCTGCGCGAAAATGTATGCTTCTAGTGACCCATGATGTCACAACACAGCGAAAGCAGTCTCACTATTGCCCAGCAAGTGCTCCCCGCTGCCAAGGTTGGTCATGCTTCTCATCTGCAACCCTGAAGGCTAATATCTGCCCCCGTCTTCTCTGAAAATTGCTTCCCCCGTGATTCTCCCGCTATCAGCCGGGGAAGCATATATTTCAGCCCATCAAGCAACGATTCTCCACGCCCACACCATGTCCCACCCCCCCAGCGAACCCAGTCCGCTCCTTCAAGCTGTTTTGGCTGAGACGATTGCCTCACCGCAACCTATCCGTCCCCCTCATGCTTCCCTCCGCAGGCCCCGCTCAATACCAGCCATGTGTCCGGTGCCGCTCCGTCACTTGCCTCCCCTCCCC
>NW_027138099.1:0-1389 GCF_003813185.1 Lentinus tigrinus ALCF2SS1-7
ATCACCTAGCCTCGTCGCACCCAACGGCGACGACTATGCATCTGCAACAACACGAGCCGCCATACTTGACCAGCACGACCTGACGCACTCATGGTATGTCACCACCCACTCTTGTTCACGTCGAGTTGCCCGTTGCTCACGGCCGACGGCAGCGTCGAGGTCGCGGTACGTTCACGGTGCGAAACATGTAGCACTGTGGCGTGCCATCCCGGTCACCAGCGGCCATAAGCGTGTTCGCCCCGGCGGTCTATCGCGACCGTCACCAGTGGCTGGAGCATGCGATTGAGCCCAGGCGTCGGTGCCTCGCTTCAGCTTCGCCTTCACTGCCTCCCGGCGTCGGCGTCGCTGTGTCAGACGGGGTGCACCGGGACGGATGGCTGCCCTCTTCTCCGAGGGTGGTCTCCGCACGGACGCCATAACCTGGAACGTGCCACGAAAGCGGCACGGGTAGGCGACGTACGCGCCGATGAGCACTCACCCGACTCCTCTGCGAGGTCTGCTGCACGCGGGCTGCGATCGCATGTGTCGCAAGGGTAGGGCCTCGGTGTCGCGTCGTCAGCGGGGGGACTGGAATTCTCACAGTAAGTACTGCTTGCTCGGCTTCGCTCTGTGGTCGTGACTAACCGTCTAAGCTGAACAGATATCTCTCCCTTGCGCGGCCATCCCGTCGTCCACGTCGTGCATATCGAGCAGTGGCTGGGGTGGACCGTGGCGAACCGGAAGGCTGACTCGATGCTCACTCTGGGGACAAATCGGCCGCCCAACCACTATGGCCCTGTCGCGTCGTCCCCGCCACAACCACCTCCATTGCGGGGAGACGTGCGTTCCTATCTTATTATGTCTATGCTCACCCCCGCTATTCCCAGATACCCGCCAATGCCCGCACCCGGTCGCAGAGAGCGTTCAACATGCCACGAAGCTCAACCACGACGCTCTGCAAGTCTCTGCCCGGCGCTGCGAGGTGTGCGCACTACCACTGTATGCCCCCGTGTGACAAGATATGCCGATACCCTCAACAGCGACGCCGCCAAACGCGAGGCGTCGCGATAATACCCAAGGTACGTTCTGCTTGTCTCTCCAGCCCGTCGCTGCCGAAGCTAACGTGCTCTCGTAGTGTGCCTCAAGCCGTGTGCTGTGTGATGTGTGCCGCGTGCTTCGTGTGCTTCAATAACTTATCCGGTAACTTATTCAATATTTATCCGCCTTTCGGAGGTGACCCCTTCTTCAAGACCACCTCCGATTCAAGACGGGTGCTAAGCACGCTAGGACCGGTGGGGATTTCTCAGTGCAAGCGAGACCCCACTCAAGAACGGCCTGATGCCGGCCGGGATTTCTAAGTGCAAGCGAATCCTGGCTCAAGAACGGCCCCGAGGTACGGTCTTCCTCCGC
>NW_027138100.1:0-1387 GCF_003813185.1 Lentinus tigrinus ALCF2SS1-7
GACAACGATGACGTGGAGATGGTTGAGGAACCTCGTAGCAAGAAGGGAATCCGGTGGGTACTATCCACACTCTAGTGCCTTGCTCATTCAATACTCATTTCTGGTACAGAGGTGGATCGACCACCAGTACTCCCAAGAAGAACACACGCCCTCTTCCTCGCCGTCAGACTGTCAAAGCGGCTGCCAAGACTGCCGCTACGGCTAAAGGCAAAGGTGCTAGGAAGGTCAATCCTCCTGAGTAAGCGTCTTTTGTGGTATAACTGGGGCCATTCTTATAATCGTCTTTAGTTCTGGGGACAGGTTCTTCAATCCTCAGGAGGGCGAGATCGACGAGGAGGAGTAATGCACCCCAATTTTCACAACAGTTCACCTCTCATCATTTTGCTTCTCCATTCCCTTCATAGACTTGCACGTCAGACTCGTCTGTTCACGAGCAACTTGAATACTTCTGGCTTCGATACTGAGGATGACGTAGAGGATATTCGCTACACGTACGTTTGTTTAATCAACTGGTCATTTGAGTTGAATGCATCTCATCGTTGGATCATTAGCATGAAAGGTATCAAAATTAAGCGGGAGGCCACAGAAGATGAGCACACCGCCTTGAAGTTAAAGTCCGTTCACGACAAGTAAGTGCTATTATTTGAGTTAAAGTTGTGTGCGTTTTATAATAGATTCAACTCAGGGATGAGCCTATGAACGTAGACTCTGAACCCTCTCTTTCACCTGATGAGTTGCGAGCAATCCAGGACAAGCACCTCGACAACCTTTTGGAAATGAACGTCCATGACAAAGGCAAGGACAGTTCTATTGGGGTACTGGACTATAGCACTCCAGAGGCACTCGATCCGGTTTTGCTTCCAACTTACTCCGGTCTCCCTCACGTGAAGTGCGTTTTTCATTTGTGCTACTTCTAGTTGTTTTATACATTCTAACCACTTCTCACGTAGCCCATGTCGGGTTGATTGTGGGAACTACGGTGTCGTCACTACCCTTCTGAACGAAGGCATATTCAGTGAAGATAAGTTCAAGATCTGTCAACGGTAAGTAATCGCTTGTTTTGTGTTGATTACCGCTAATGCTCTGAGTTTGTAGCTCGCTGCTAAGGGCGGTTCTATATGCTGGAGGCCTCGCAAACCCCGAGGATGATCCCTTCGTCATCAACCCGGCGAGGTACGATCCCAGTGACGCCATGGCACATACTTTCTTGGGCAGCAAGTCCAAGGTGCTTCGTCCCAAGACGACTGGCAAGGCTGTCCCGACACGCTTCATTTGCGTGGATGTGGTAGTCGTTATTGACTGTCATGTCGTCCACAGCACCAATGTCTTCAGGGATACTTCCAAGATCGTCAAGCAGCTCATTGGGTCTCCGCTGCGGGGAGAGCAC
>NW_027138101.1:0-1315 GCF_003813185.1 Lentinus tigrinus ALCF2SS1-7
TCTGAGCAGCCTGCAGCTCAAGATTCTATCACATCTTCTCCTCCCCAAGAATCTCAGCCAGTGCCAGCTCCCCACCTTGCCCCTGCTTCATTGTTTACTGTTCGTTCATCAGTTGCTGAGGCTGAGGTGGAAGATGAACGTCCAAGAACTCCATCCCAATGGTCTGACTCACATAGAGGAGACAAGAACTTGTTGTCAACTTCGAGCACTTCATCTCAGAATGCTTCGCCACCTCCTCCTTCGAATGCTTCTCCTCCCCCTCCTTCGAATGCTGCACGGTCCCCAACTCCAGCAGTTCCATCTCGTCCTTCAACTCCTCCTCAGACAAAGCGCTCCCAAGCTGAGGTCGATATCTCACCCCAGCGACAAGCAGCTGCTGCTCATCGACCCAAGCGCTTTCGTCAAGTCTATGTGGAGATCACCACTAGGCCTAGAGATCTCAAGCGCCGTCAAGTGCAACATAAGTCAGTAGAGAGTGAGGATGATGAAGCAGTCAATGCACAGGTGAGCAGATATTAGAATATATAATATTTTATCTCATATAATTGCCTTAGGGTATAGACATCACGCAGTGGCAGCAGGCTTTGGAGATGAATGAGCAGCTCAATGTAGTAAGTTTGTTTCATTTCACATGGTTTCAATTTTACCTATGTTTATATATTTCAGACCTCGGACACAGAGCCTGACAATGAAGATGCTGGCAAGCAAGACCAGTCCACAGTCTCAGAGCTCTCAGACCTTGAAGAGCTCACCTCAACTGCTCCAGCAAGATCCCCCACCCCTAACCCAATGGTGGCTCCACATCAGAGGGAGCTGCTTGACTTCATGGCTCGAGCCTTCCCACCACACATCATAGAACAGCTCACCTATACATTTGGCCACATTGCCACCAAGGCATTGTCTATCAGCTCAGGAAATGGTGGCAATATGGAGACAGTGGAAAGGTTTCTGGATCAGGTCAACAACGGTGTTCGTTCTATTCCTTCAGGTGCAGATGAAGAGCATGTAGTGGGTAGAATTGAGGATGAAGAAACTGAGGAAGAAGAGATGGAGATTGATGGTACCTTTGCCTGATTGGTTATAATATTCATGTGTAGAACGAAGTTGAACTGAATGCATTTGATGATGCCTCTCAATATTAGCTAAACTGGTAGTGGGTGGGTAATTATACCCTCTGATTGATATCAACCTTATATTGTTAGCATAGTCTTCGATGTATCTAACACTCTGAGCCTCCCCTTCGAAAAATATCCAGCGGTTCAGGCACCAGAAGCCCTCGCCCTTGGCTGAGGGTGAGAAGGGGCGAGCGGGGGGC
>NW_027138102.1:0-1280 GCF_003813185.1 Lentinus tigrinus ALCF2SS1-7
GGATTTGGGCATGTTTATTTCGCCTCTAGCACACTCAGTTTTGATCGGAAAAACTCGTGTGACATATCATTAGAATCCCACGGTTCGTGCCTACAACATGAGGGTGTCACATGAGTAACCTGCAGGCTGCATACACCCACGGGTACCCGAATATCATACCCACAGGTATGGGTAATCCGTGGGAACATACCCGTAAGGATGCAGGTATGACCTTTGGATTTTGAAAACCCGTGGGTACGGATAACGGGTACATCCGCGGGTCACTCGTGCTGGGCCCTATGCGTCGGCCATCTCTACATCTTCTTCGAACGACTGTGGGGGCATCCTGCCCCCCGCACTGCTGTCGTGTTCGACCTCTGACGTCACTGGCATCGTCCATTCCTCATCCATAGGCCGCACAGGCGGGGAATCGGACCGTCCAGGAACGGTATACTCGCCACCTGAGGACGATGCAGCGTGCTCGGCGGCAGTAGAGGGCGATGCAAAAGGAGCAGCGGGTACAGAAGGCGACGCGCTGGGGGCAGCACTGGGGGCGGCGGACGGCGACGCAGAGGGAGTAGAGGTAAAGGAGGGCGACGCGCTGGGGGCAGCACTGCGGGCGGCCGAAGGCGACGCGAAGGCGCCAGTGGGTGTACCGTCGGCCTGGGGAACATTGGTCTTGGTGCGCGACCGGACACGTGCGCGAGTGTTTGCGGAAGGAGTGCCGTCAGCCTTCGAACCGTTAGAGATGCTCGACTGCCCATCTGGCGCGTTGGAAGTTTCCTCAGGATCGTCGAACCATGACGCTGGGATGCTAGGAGTATCACGTCCAAGCTTAGCTGTCTTCTGTCTTCCACCACTCGCGTGCCCGCTATTCTTAGTGTTTGGCGTGGTCGTGGGCTTCGTAGCCTTGGTGGACTTGGTGGACTTGGTAGACTTGACGGAAGTGGAAGACGTCGTCCTCCGGGTCTTCTTCGGCGGGGGCGGCGGGGGCATCGATTTATCATCTGCATCGTCCTCGCCAGGCGAGACGAGTGAACGTTTGCCTGCAGATGCACTCTCCTGTTCTACGACTCGTCGCACAATCATCGTGATATGAGGAGAGGCGGGGACGAAGCAGTGGTAGGCGGGATCTAACTTGTATATGTCCCACTGGTCCTCCGAGCAGATGACGTAGGAACTGAGATGTATATCAGTATGACATTGATGCAAATCTCTGTGAGCGTGACGCACCCGCAGATGTTGACGAACCGAGGCCAACTGCCCTCCGAAGCGACTCCGGGAGCAAGGCGGGCCGCAGG
>NW_027138103.1:0-1279 GCF_003813185.1 Lentinus tigrinus ALCF2SS1-7
GGTCTCAGCATCATCTTCACCGCGCTCCTCGTCGTGCTTGCAACTAGGAGAAGAGCAGCAGTCGGTGAGTCTTCGTTCCTTCTTCTTTTCCTTCCGTACGTTGCCCTCTCGCCGTCGTTATGTCCGCTCGTCGCACCCTGTCCCACTCCACGCCTCCCCCTTATCGTCAAACCTTGCCCCTCGCCTGTGCGTCATACCACTCCTGTCTATACTTCGACGCTCGCGGCACCTCGTCGTCGACCGTTCCTGTGCTCTTCATCGTGTACGCCCTCGCGCTCTATGTCTGCCCCTCATCGTCGCCTTTCCTCGTCCGTGGCGTCCTGTCTCTTCTCCGAGCACCAGCCTCGTTGTCGTCAATCCCTTCGTACCATCATCGCATAAGCCGTTGCGCTACGGTGAGGCGACGTACATAGCGACGACCTCTCTCTTTGGGGCACAGAATGGTGGCGAACACCGACTACCTCCGCACGCATCCTCCTGCGATCCGCACCGCATGCTCCCCACGCCCTTCCCTCCCTCCAACCCGCCTCGCGCACGCGATCACGATTGTCCCTCTCCTCCCAATCGCGGCGCACCGACTATTGTCTCACCACGCTGTACACACCGGCGAGCCCCGACAGGCTACGGTGGCAACCGCGCTGTCGGGTGTCGCGTTATTGTCTCCCATCCGCAGCCGCGCCCGTCCCAGAAGCTTCGCAGCCCGCGTCAGTCTCTCGATGGTCTCCGCTATGCGCTGCTCGTCGCAGCTACCGTCGTGTGGCGCGCGGTGTAGTGCGGTGCGATGGGTGGTCTGTCGACCGTAGCCCGCCGCGGTCTAGACGCACTCAACTGTTTAGTTGGCAGTATGCGTCATTCTGTCATCCCAACCTGGCTCGTCGTGATGACATCGCACTCGAAGAAGCGAACTTCTCCTACTTCACAGCGGTGGACAGTCGAACGCACGGACTTCTACGTCCATCGTGTCGATCCCTCGTTCGTTCCTCGCGATGCAGGGAAGCGGCGGCTCCGCGATGAACAGCGCAAGTCCGTTGCGACGGTCCACCACCGCGACCATACGTCGCGCTCCCATCTTATTCCTATACGTCCCCTCAATGTCGGACACCCCACGCTAACCCCTTTCCACAGGCCGGGTCGAGTTCCGAATATTCCTCGTTCTCTACCTCATCACCCTCCCCCTTCAGCTGCTCTCTACCGGCGCCTTCCTCGAACAAGGCTCGACGGCTCTCACCGCGATCACCGCCGTCCACGCAGGCTTCGTCGCCGCGACATTCTGGGCGCT
>NW_027138104.1:0-1269 GCF_003813185.1 Lentinus tigrinus ALCF2SS1-7
CTTTGTCTTCGTTGTCGAGCGCCTCGCACATCTTCTTTTTCAATAGATAGTGTCGGTATTCGTCGGACGCGATGTCGAGTCTGCGAAACCGTTGAAATCAGTCTCTGCATATACACAGCCATCCAAGCCAATAGAGAGATTAACGCTCGAAACGTTGCCTAGAGAAGAGCCGAGCCTGCAGCGCGAAGACATAAGGAAAGGGTGACGGCAACAGCACGGCAAGCAGGCGGTCACTGCAAGCGCGGGTTCCTCCTGCACCGGGAGACAGGCGAGGCACATGTGCGCGAGCAAGCCTACGCATGGCTTACACAACGCATTTGACCCAACGCACAAGACATTTTCGGACCCCAGGTGCCATAGGCAACCTTGACTCGCCACTATACGCCGCCTATAATCCGGTGTAGCAGGGACCGGGGCTTGCGTTGCATGTTTGTCCTCTAGAAAGGCTGCATCTGAAATCTTGGCTCTACAGGCTATCTCACCTCTCAACCGTACGACACCCGGCCCGAAAGGTAACATATCCCGCGTTGCCAAAGCAAATGTAGAATGTCTCGAGAGGGTCATTGCTCGCAGTTTACGGAGCGCAGTCAGACCTATCCCGTAACTATCAATCGTTCATTGATGGACGACAAGAAAGCTTGCAGGCTGACACGACAGGCATCCCGGCGTTCTAGACGGGAAAAAAGGCATGCCAATGGGCCCAAATTTGCTGCGCGAGGCCACCTTTCGGCCGATTGCGCTCTAGAATGAAACAAAGTGTATCCTCGCGGTGCGTTTATGCCTTTTCGCCCATCCCAAACGCGAGTATGCCTGCGGTGTGAGGGCAAGCACACTCCGGCACATGGCTGTGAGCGGACACGAGGCAACATGGTATGTTTGCCGATACCGGGAACATCGGACATCACGAACGCTGACGTCGCTGCCGTACATGACACCGAAGGCCAACGTGTACGTCTGCCAATGCTCGAGCAGCTCGGAGGGGATATGAAAGTGCACCGCAGTGCCAGAGCTCGATAGTGATACGATCGCGGCATGGTTCTCGGGCGGTGGCCACGGGATATCGTACCACACACCAGCCAGGAATAGACGGAGACAGAGCGGCAACACGACAGCACGAAGAAACGCCAAAACAGCGCATATATGAAACCGAAGCCGAAGCAGGGGACATGAACTGCACTCACCGCCAGAGGCCCTGCCTTCTGAGTTCGACGTCGTGCTCCAGCTCGCGGAACTCGTCCGACTGGATGGTCTTGTCCCGCGACATGATCA
>NW_027138105.1:0-1248 GCF_003813185.1 Lentinus tigrinus ALCF2SS1-7
ACGAACAGGATGAAACACAATCTTTGTGAAGAGTATGACTGATCGTCGTGTTGCGGTAAGGCTGTGGGGGCCTGCAGAAGCGAACCACGGCGAGGTAACATATAGGCAGGCGAATCAGAACTCGCGAAGTCCAAACTATGATACAGAAGCTCGTCTGCAGGACGCTGCAGTAGGTCCCGTGGGTATGCCATATGGCTAAGCGAAGCTGCTATACGCAGTGTTGCGGAAGCGATGTGCATCCAGGAAGATGAATACGAACCCCGAAACCCTGATTCATAATACATAAGGCCTTCTACGGTAGACTGCAGTAGGGTCCGTGGACCTGCAATATAGCTATGCCTGCCAGACGCGGTGTGGCGGCAGGGCTGCAGCAGCGCAGAGGACTCAAACACGGCCAACTGGGTTTAAGGGACATGAAAACGAACCCCCAAACTCTAAAACATCCTGCCGAAGGGCGTGCGCCGTAGACTGCAGTAGGGCATGTCCATAGGCAATGGCGGGAGCTGTCCAAGGCCCGCTGTCAGATGTGGCACCCGCAGCTGGATGCTTGAAGCGGTGTACGCTGCGGCCATGGTGCATACGTCCCGTTTGGCCTATTATGGAATAAAACACACCCTATCAAGGCTGTGTGTTCTGCGAACTGAACCGCAGCACGATTTCTATATGAACCCCTAAACCCTAAAATATAGTACAGAGGTTCGTCTGGGGTAGAGTGTAGTGGGAGCTGCAGCACCCAAGCGCAATATAAGATGCCCCCTCTGGCGACCCCAATAGCCAATACCCCGAATACGATGTCAGCTCTATACGTCAGTAAAAAAACCCTGGAGACCATCGAGACCATCTGGGACCATCAGAATGGGGAACTCACCGTCAGGGAGGCGGCCAAAGTACGCTGATATCCTTGAATGGGCGGGCGCCATCTTGACCAGCTTTCCCGACATCACCAAAGGCCCTTGCTGATTTAGGGTTTGCCGATGCAAAGGGCAAGGGTATCCACGTTACGTGGAAGCCCAAATCATACTATACTCGGACGGTGCTAGGTACAACGGGTTTCACGGCAGCGTGGGTGCGTGTGCACCTTCGTGGGCGCTGGGTATACCCCACTCATGAACCTTGCAGCATGACTCCACGCTGGACACGATCCAGCGCGCGCAGTGCGTCCCTACTCATGTGCTGGTTGTGCTACTAATGGATCTGTAGATTGCGCGACAACCTGCACCAGCTGGGTCTTCGTCCCAACCAACTTAG
>NW_027138106.1:0-1232 GCF_003813185.1 Lentinus tigrinus ALCF2SS1-7
GGTCGCTGCCCAGCAGGTCGCTCAACCTGTGGGCCCAGACAATCCTCCAGGCGGGGCCACTCGGGGTCTGCGACGGGGTACTCGGCGTAGTACCAGTGATCATATTTTGTCTTGTGCACCCACGAGGGCCGCCTGACGCGGAAACGCTTGCTGCAGCCGTGACACGTCACTGTGGCGATGTCACTCTTGCGAGATCGCATAGTGGAGCTCACGTTGAATTGTTGGTCACAGCGTGAGGGGCAACGGATGGTCAGGCCGAACGTGCGGCTGCTGAGGTGGTTGTACATGACCATCCGGCTGGTCACGTTGTCGCCCTCGATGAAAGTGAAGATGGAGGCCGTGGACGACTGCACACTGACCGGAGTGTACGCCTTGAGAAATACATCCCAGAGAGTGGGCTGATCCGCCTGACGGATAATCAGCTCACGGTAGACGGCGAGGACGGAGGTGTGGACGTCCTCCGGAATGATGCCGGCGGCCGAGAACCCCATGACGAAGTCGAATTTGCGCCTAATAAACACGGTCAGCAGGTGGAACGGAGGCCAAAGGCAACGACGTACTGGGTGACGAGAGCCTGCACGTGAGCCAGAGCACCTGGCGCAGTCAAGACCGGCCCGCAGGCGAGCAGAAAGAGCCCCTTGACAGCGGTCAAGTGGTTCAGCCCACTGCGGTAGAAGTTTCCCAGGTACATGTCGAGAAACTGTTGAGACGGTGCAGCGTGAGAGCGAGGCAAATCCAACAGATGGAAATCTCATACCTCAGGGAGCGGGATTGCCGCAGCGTCCACACCGTTCACGGAGCTGATCTGCAGCCTCTTGAACACAGCCTTGGACACGTGGAAGGTCACGAGGCCCTCCGGGGTCGCATGGGTGTCGACCATGACAGCGACAGGCACGTTGCGGCCATGGGTCTGCATAGCCGTCTGGAACGGTTTCATCCGCTCCGAGGTCACGACATCAGTGCCGTGGGAAATGGTGGCATAGCAGTCGACCGCGAGGAGCTAGAGCAAATAGTAAGCCAGCGTGTACGCAGGTCGGTGGAGGAAACATACGTTCGTGCGGTCCTGCCCGAGGTTGACGCGTGCAGTGGTGACAAATGCGTCGCGAAGTGTGTGCCCCTCAGACCACATGGTGATGAGAACGGTGGCGTCGTTGGGGGGCAGCACCTGCCAGTGATGGTTGCCGTTTGCCGAAAGCTTATAATAACATTTGTAATGGAGGCATCGCGGGCAG
>NW_027138107.1:0-1221 GCF_003813185.1 Lentinus tigrinus ALCF2SS1-7
CCACCCATGCCCCCGCTGAGCGCGGCGGGGTTGATGCCCCCCATCCCGTTCATGCCTCCGCCCATGCCGCCCATGTTCATCTGCTGCTGCTGCTGCTGCTGGAGGAGCTGCGCGGGGTTCAGGCCCATTCCTCCGCCCATGCCCATCCCCCCGCCTCCCATTCCTCCGCCACCACCCATCCCGCCGCCGCCCATCATGTTCGCGCGTTGTGCTTGAGCCTGCATCTGCATCTGCTGAATCTGCGCCATGCGTCCGTTCATCCCGCCGCCCATCCCACCCATCCCACCCATACCTCCTCCACCACCCATCCCGTTCATCAACGCGGCCGGGTTCATCGTCCCGCCGCCCATTCCGCCTCCGCCCATCCCACCTTGGCCGCCGCCTCCTCCGCCTTGCTGGAACATCGCGGGGTTGATGCCCATGCTGCTGCCGCCGCCTTGGCCGCCCATACTCCGCATGGCTTGCATCTGCTGAATTTGCTGGGGCGTGAGGCCCTGCGGCGCGCCGTTCGCGCCGGGGTTGCCGCCGTTGAAGCCCCCAGAAAGGAAGGCGGGGTTGATGCCTTGCGACATGTCCGCCTGGGACGGCGTGTTCATGTGTGCACGCTTGCTTGTTAGTGCGTCGTCGTCGTCGCCGCGAGAGTCGTGTTGGAGGAAAAGTATATGCGCGTCGCGCGTAGTAGAGTTACAGTCGCCCGCTCTGGAGGACATGAACGAGTCAGCGGTGCGGTTCAGCAGGGTATATGTGTGTAAGAGTGGATGTATGCGCCTGCGGCGCTCCCGCCGGGGACGATGGCAGAGGGCCTGGTTTGCAGAGTACCAAATCATCTGTGAATGCCACCCTCGGTATTCACGCTGGCCCATGCACATGGAGGCTGCGTGGCTCAGCCAGTTACCCCAACTCGCAGGCCCAGACTAACTCGAACGTCTAATGCGTTGATACCTGATTCCAGGACCATACGAGCAGCTAGTGCGGCAAGTTCACGCAGGAGGGCGACTCATCATTTCCGTCTGCTCTGCAAAGTAGGATCCCGCCACGCAAGTTGACGGTATCATGGACGAGAGGAGAACGAGACCAAAGAGCCAGACGCGTAGGACAAAAAGACGAGACGGAAGGAGAACATACGCATGGGCTTCATTGAACAGCCCATGGCAGTAGAGGACGCGTATGGTGCGCCCGCCGCGCGCCATCGCATGATCCTGTCTGCAGCATGCAGAAGGA
>NW_027138108.1:0-1211 GCF_003813185.1 Lentinus tigrinus ALCF2SS1-7
TTGAAGTCACATGATTGAAAGATCACATGTGGCTTATGTAATTTGAATCTATACAGGACCAAATTATGTAACCATCAGTGGCTGCACTGATCAATTTTGCTTCTTCTTCCTGTTCCACCACTATCCCCTAGCACAAATCTTCTCCAAACATCTCTAAACTCTTTTCAGCTCATTAACATGCATCTGTGTCAACACTGTCAGAAGAGTTACAAGGGTTATAAGAGCAGTCATCTCAGATCCTGCCAAGTGTATCTTTTTCAAGTTCATGAGCATCCTGACACTGAAACTGGGAGGTTAATAACTGTTACAAGAAACAGCAAGGGTCGAGTTATCTGCCAGTGTGTGTCTGCTGGGCAGGTCTGCAACAAGACCTTTGCCAATCAGAAAACTTGGCACAATCATTATCTGAAGGACCACAAGACTGATCCCTGGCTGGTAAGTCTGGCAGCATGTTCATATATTATCTAGTCTAATATTTATACAGGTTCCTGCCTCTCCTGAGGCTGGTGGTCCTGCTCAAGTCCAGGATGGTTCTTCTCCCACTACACCCCCCATGCATGGTAGGGATATTGACCAGCACATGGCCTCCCCATCCCCTCCTGTGAGTGCTTATCAGTTTATGTAGTGTGATTTTCTTCTGATTATTCTCTAGCATGACTTGGGCTCTCCAATGTCTCAGGTCTCCCCTCAGGCTCGTTGCACCATCACTGCTGCTAGTTCAGAGAAGGGCTCTGCTGGTAGTTCCCCCACTCCCTCTCAGCATATGCATCTTGACCCTCTCAGCTCTGATCCTGTGGGACCTGAGGATAATGATCTCTCTGAGGTAAGTGTTTCTGTATTTTTCAGATATATAACTAACTATTATTCTTATAGCTGTATGACACCGCAAACAATGTGTTCACTGCATATGGCATGCGCATCAACCGCCGATTGAGGGCACTTGTCTGCCTTGCATGTCAGGCTGTTGTTCTACCCGAGAACATCAAGCCTCACCTGTTCAAGCTGCATCCAGGGCACAAAATTCGGGTTGACGAGGAGCTCATTATGGCCACTGCTGCTGCTGAGAACATCACTACCACATGGCCTGTTCTTCCCTCCAAGGGCATTCCTGTGCAGTATGCTGGTCTGCCCTGCAAGGTTGGAGTTCGCTGTGTGGCTTGTCGGTCAATGTATAGCCAGTCAAGATATATGAAGGAGCATGCCAAGAAGGT
>NW_027138109.1:0-1187 GCF_003813185.1 Lentinus tigrinus ALCF2SS1-7
TCTGAGCAGCCTGCAGCTCAAGATTCTATCACATCTTCTCCTCCCCAAGAATCTCAGCCAGTGCCAGCTCCCCACCTTGCCCCTGCTTCATTGTTTACTGTTCGTTCATCAGTTGCTGAGGCTGAGGTGGAAGATGAACGTCCAAGAACTCCATCCCAATGGTCTGACTCACATAGAGGAGACAAGAACTTGTTGTCAACTTCGAGCACTTCATCTCAGAATGCTTCGCCACCTCCTCCTTCGAATGCTTCTCCTCCCCCTCCTTCGAATGCTGCACGGTCCCCAACTCCAGCAGTTCCATCTCGTCCTTCAACTCCTCCTCAGACAAAGCGCTCCCAAGCTGAGGTCGATATCTCACCCCAGCGACAAGCAGCTGCTGCTCATCGACCCAAGCGCTTTCGTCAAGTCTATGTGGAGATCACCACTAGGCCTAGAGATCTCAAGCGCCGTCAAGTGCAACATAAGTCAGTAGAGAGTGAGGATGATGAAGCAGTCAATGCACAGGTGAGCAGATATTAGAATATATAATATTTTATCTCATATAATTGCCTTAGGGTATAGACATCACGCAGTGGCAGCAGGCTTTGGAGATGAATGAGCAGCTCAATGTAGTAAGTTTGTTTCATTTCACATGGTTTCAATTTTACCTATGTTTATATATTTCAGACCTCGGACACAGAGCCTGACAATGAAGATGCTGGCAAGCAAGACCAGTCCACAGTCTCAGAGCTCTCAGACCTTGAAGAGCTCACCTCAACTGCTCCAGCAAGATCCCCCACCCCTAACCCAATGGTGGCCCCACATCAGAGGGAGCTGCTTGACTTCATGGCTCGAGCCTTCCCACCACACATCATAGAACAGCTCACCTATACATTTGGCCACATTGCCACCAAGGCATTGTCTATCAGCTCAGGAAATGGTGGCAATATGGAGACAGTGGAAAGGTTTCTGGATCAGGTCAACAACAGTGTTCGTTCTATTCCTTCAGGTGCAGATGAAGAGCATGTAGTGGGTAGAATTGAGGATGAAGAAACTGAGGAAGAAGAGATGGAGATTGATGGTACCTTTGCCTGATTGGTTATAATATTCATGTGTAGAACGAAGTTGAACTGAATGCATTTGATGATGCCTCTCAATATTAGCTAAACTGGTAGTGGGTGGGTAATTATACCCTCTGATTGATATCA
>NW_027138110.1:0-1177 GCF_003813185.1 Lentinus tigrinus ALCF2SS1-7
CATGGTGTCAGAAAGAATCACACAGATGCTATAGCCAGGATGTATTGGCACAAACTCACGAGAAATAGTTGAGCCATTTTCCCAGAGATAGAATGTCATTCTGCTCTGCTAGCCTGTCTAATAGCTGACGTGTCCGCCTTGTGATCATGGGCTCGTACTCTTTCATCGCGACCGAAGCGAATGCGTGGTTCCATGGCCGCCTGCGGTGCAAGTGCTCCTCAACATCAACGAGCAATCAAGGGAGCGTCTTCCACACGCTCACCAGATGCTAGCGTGCCCCCGATCATAGCTACGTGCAGGCACGATGAGATTGGCCTTGACGTGCGACCAGTTGAAGTCGTTAAAGATATGGGAACTCACATGGACTCTTGGGAACTCCCGAGGTACCGAGAAGTGGGCCGATGGTGTCCGGGTCACGGATGGGGAGCTCGTTCGGACCTCTATATTACAGTTGATATCATGTCCTAAACAAATGCAGGATGAAGGAGGATGTATCAATGCGAACAACATTGCCATACCGCTCATGGAGAGCCCCCAGCCGGTGGTGACTATACCCGCGGAGAGTCAGAAGACCCCACCATATCTTCGAAGTCTTGCACCAGAACGGTCCT
Organism: Lentinus tigrinus ALCF2SS1-7; assembly: GCF_003813185.1. Taxonomy (NCBI): domain Eukaryota; kingdom Fungi; phylum Basidiomycota; class Agaricomycetes; order Polyporales; family Polyporaceae; genus Lentinus; species Lentinus tigrinus. Next base: position 612 of record NW_027138110.1, read on the forward strand.
GGGTGATGTGCGAGGGGGTGCAGGGGGGAGATGCGGTATAGGATGGTCCAGAAGACCAGGCAAGTGGGGTATGCGGCATAGTAGAATACGAGGGTGAAAACGTCTGCTGCCTGGTTGAAGTGTTTCAGGTACATGTAGAGCCCGAGAGGAAGAAGCAGGACGGTGGTGTGATATGAGATCGCGTAGGTTTCATGCCTGCGAAAGAGCTGACTTCCCACCTGCGAAGTCATGGCCATTCGCTCAGCCCGGACTCTATAGGAAGCATTTGAGAATACTCACGAACGCGAGGCAAAAACAAGAGTTCCATGGGTTTGTCAGATCGACGGACACGCCCTCTCTTACGAGACCCATCGCGAGTCAAGGCTGGGTTTTGAGTGCGGGATACGCCTGCGCAAGAGCGAGGAAGTCAAGCGGCTTTTGATACGGACTGCGCGGATGCATGCTCATCGCTCCGATAGTGAGATTTAATGTTCTTTTGCAGCAGGTCCTGTCGGATGTTGCCCTGACTCTGTTCTTGTTCGTGGTGGTTCATGGCTAAGATACACCAACAGGCAAGCGCTCATTGC
>NW_027138111.1:0-1171 GCF_003813185.1 Lentinus tigrinus ALCF2SS1-7
GTTGTTGGTGCAGCCCGGCCTGCCCCAACGGGTGTCCAGCATCTCCTCGAGTCCCATGAAGGTGACATCGTCAGGGGGGCCGAACACTTCGACTGGTGGAGTGGGGCCACGGCCCTTCTTCTCCCGCCTCCGCTCCTTCAGATATCTCTGGTGTGTCCGGGCTTGATGGATCGAGGTGAAGTAGTGAGCAGGCGAGTAGGTGAGGGGTGCGAGCGGCAGCACATGATTTTGGATTTTCCACGGTGGGTTCATGAGATGCATGTGCGCAAAGCCAGCGAGGAGCCGATAGCCTTGGTCTGCAAATCGCGTCCAGGAAGAGGGGAGGATGTGCTTCGTGATGGGGTCGAACGTGTACATGGCATGGACGTCACCCAGGTCAGTATTGTCACCCCTTAGCTCCTCCTTGGTGGGACCGGAGTCATAGTCGTCGAAGTCGTGTTGGTGGGCAACCCAGACGGGAGTGTACGTGGTCAATGCAATGGGTAGTGTTGGGCGAGGGAAGCGCTTTGGATTCAGGTGGCCATAGCTCTTGGGGTGTTTGTGCTTCGTGCCCACACGTCTAGGTTTGTCGTAGAAGTAGTCCAAAGACGGCAAGCCTGCCTGTTCTTCCTCCACGACCTCCTCAGCGTCCGACACCGATGTCTCCGCCTGCCTCCGTTCTTCAAGGATTGGACCTGTGGGATCATTGTTCTGAAGGACACGGTACCACTGGGAAAACACATCGCCAGCATGGCTGCAGTCCCTGCAATCAATCACCCTGTTGCGCAGATTCTGAAAGGTCTGGTGGCTTCGAATCCTATCGAGGCTGAACGACTCAATGGCTGCAGCGGCTTCCTCATCCACACCGTATTCATGATTGTCATCGTTCGTGTTTTCAGTGAGGCGCCACTCACGAGGTGGGTGTGCACGGAGGTTGCGATAGTCCAATTGGCAGGTGACCAGAATGCTGCAAAGCTCGACAAAGATGGAGAGTCGGGTGAGATGATGGCACACACCAGGGCCGAGGCGGAGAGTGGTGCCAACAAGATTTAAGCCATGATTGAAGATCCATAGTGCACTGCGGATGGCAGCGGGCCCGCAATTCACGCCATCTTGGGCTACCCAGACGCTATAAGTGCGCACGGCGTCGATGTCGCCGACATCCCACCCGTGGAGGGCGCAGATGTGGCGA
>NW_027138112.1:0-1158 GCF_003813185.1 Lentinus tigrinus ALCF2SS1-7
TTTAATCCACTACCTGTATAACCACCATCATCCATAATCCCATTCCCTCGAGGAGGATGGAGGGCTGCTAAACTTACTGCAGTTAAATCTTCAGCCCCCTTATACCCTTATACCCACGGGGTGGAGGGGAGCAGGTATTACTTTTTTACCATCCATATAAAATTCATCAAAAAATTTATTAAAACAAGGTAAAGCTACAGTAGCAAAACTAATATTATTTCTAGTTTTACCTGAAGATTTATCTACAATAGCATAAATAGCTGGAGAAGATAAGACAAATTGTTTATATATATTATATAAATGTAGTAAATATTCTGTATTTTTAGAGCCTTGTCTAAAAATAATTCTAGTATTAGATTTATTTGAAAATCTTCTCATATATGCATCTCCTAATAAATTTCCAATTAATACTTGTTTTAAATGATCGTCTAAAGTTAATTTAGATCTTTCTAATTTACTCATTCTATAATTTGAATAAGTAGAATGGAAAAATCTAATTAATAGAACCCTAAAATTAGATAAGCCGTTATATATAAAAAGTATCAGCAATAAAACTATTCCGTTAAGAATAGTATAGGACTATATCACTATCATGTTATTTTTAAGTATATAATTATAGATTAAAAATAACTAATATTTAACTTGTAGTCTCTGAGAAAATATTATTTTAAGACTTTTATCTTCACTATAGAAGTAACATTAATATTCTGCTTCCACAGTCTTCCGTTTTTTTAAAGAAGGAAAGAGGAACGCAAAAACTTTAATCTTAAAAAATAATTTGTTTTCTGCTGATTGTCCATTACTATTTTAATCATTTTTACGTTTACGTAGATTAAACTTTAGGATATCCCAGCATATAGTTAAATTCAAAGCTACCAACCCCCTTATACCCTTATACCCACGGGGTGGAGGGGTGGAGGGGTGGAGGGGGAGGTAGTTCTAGGGCCCTTCATATTGAGCTATTAAATGAGCTACCACTAAAGCAGCTAATAAGAAAGGTAATAAGTAGTGTAATGAAAAGAATCTATTTAATGTTGCATTTCCTCAATAATGTTGGTAGCCCCGGTAGTATATATATACTACTTCTCACTACGCTCCATTTTTTTTTTAAATGGTTCGGACTATATCTTAATCTAAATAAAATAAGATATTTTCTTC
>NW_027138113.1:0-1118 GCF_003813185.1 Lentinus tigrinus ALCF2SS1-7
ACCTGCAGAATTTACGCGTCTGGAGGACACGGTTATGTACAGTGGAAGTAGACTACGATATACTAGATTATAAGATTAGGTTTAGAGAAGAACTATCTAGTTTATCCGGCTCATTCCGCTGGATGGCCTCCACCAGAGCCCCTAACTTCTGTGGCTTGTTAGGAACCTTCGACTTCAACGGCACCTTCTCATCACTGTACAACCTCCGGTAGACATCCAGCTGCTCGTCAAGCTGCGCTTTCTTCAGGGCTTTCAGCTCAACTGCTGTGAAGACTTGCCTCACTGTGCGCAACCGCATGTGCTCCTCCTCCTGCTTCCTCCGCTTTTCCTCCCGTTCACGCGCCCTGTCAGCTGCCAGAGCAAGAGCCTTCAGGACAAGGTTTCGACGTCGCTCCGCTTCATCTCCACTGGCATCAAGGGCCCGCGCTGCGGCACGCAGGTGAGCCTGATCCTCCTCACTGCTCAGATGCGCATCCATGAACTCCGCGGTACCGTTCAACTCAAGGCCCTTCTGGGCATTGAAGTACGTTAGCGTCCCGTTGGGATGAAGACGCTTCCATACCCTCAATGCACCCAGGGCACCCTCGTTGTGATCGTTGGTAGGGAGCATGTATGCAGCCTCGAGTTCAGCCTCGGAGGCTTGGTCGATCGCGCCGCCCGGAGCGAATTCTATGGTGAACTTCTCCCAGGTCTTCAGTGCGCCCATGAGGAAGCTGACAAGGACCACCCTGAGATGTGGCAGGCGACCCTCAGAAGCCATGGCCTGCACGGTGGCCAGAACTTCAGAACAGTGCCATTCAAGGCCGTCCATAGCCCCGGTCTTGTAAGTGACCTCGGGTCCGAGCAGTAAGTCTGGATTCTTGATCACGTTAGTGATGTGGGTCTTCAGCTCACCATGCAGTGAGCCAAGCTTCAGGCCGTTTTGCCGGATCCGAGCAACCCGCATGTAAGGATGAGTTACGGCCTGAGCATAGAGAGCGAGGACGGCAAGTTCAGTGAGGGTAGAGGGATCCTGCAGTCCATTGTAGACGTTTTGCTCGATGTTGGTGAAACTTGGCTTCTCTTTGTGATCCCGAACGAGTTCAAGAAACCGAGTGTAGTAGGGAAGGTTGATGAGA
>NW_027138114.1:0-1071 GCF_003813185.1 Lentinus tigrinus ALCF2SS1-7
GCCAGAGCTTGTGACTACTCAGACGGCCGCGACGGAGTCATCTACCAAGAAGCGCAAGCGCGAGAAGCTGGATGGTGTCCGTGCCAGTATGCTCGAACTTCTCAGCGCGATCGTCATGACCTTGCCGTCAGACTTGGATGTCCAAGTTCGCACGCGCCCAGCCATGGCCGCCGCCGTTCAGCATGAGCGCGCTTTGAGGGAAGGATATGCACGCGATGCTCTAGACGAGCTGCGCATGCACATCACCACATTCGCCTCCCTGGAATACCGCAAGCGACGCGGCTCGGGCGTGAAGCACAACAAGAAGATGGAGCCTCAGCTGTCGAAGAAGCAGCAAGTTATAGACGCTGCTGGCGTTCGCTATTCCGACCACCGCCAGAAGCTCATCACGCTTGGGATGAAGGAGGACCATCACGAGTTCAGGCTGCTGACGAAGAATGACAAGCGAGCATTCGTGATCACCGCCGACGAACAGACTCCTGGAGACAGTAGACGGAGTCCTTCGTGGATATGGGGAGATTTCGGCTTCATCGGCAAGGCCCAAGAAGGCTCGATCAAGGACTTCATGCTGGACAGTGAGTGTGCCTTGTGGGGGTTGATCTACGTGCTGACCGAATGCCAGGCCTACGCGTACATTGGTTCCGGCACAGCGCGTTGGCGAGCCGCTGGACAGAGGAGGTGCAGACCGAGTATGAGGAGATGTTCCGCACCGTCAAGAGCCACAAGCACGACATGAATGTTTGGGAAGAGCGCGCGAAAAGCCGTAAGGAGGCTGGCCGACTGGGTGCCGCAGCCTATGCTCGTCGGTAGGGCCGACCTGCACACCATGTTAGGCGGCAACTGACCTTCGAGCAGACAGTTTATCCGCTTTCGCCGCCTCCGCGATCAAGCCATCAAGTTGTTCCCGTACACCGTGCAAAAGGTTCGTTGGGCGAGAACTGTTGCATCTCGTCGTTAACTAGTTCGTAGGGGATTGGAATGCCCGATGGCAAAGAGTTCGAGGTGAGAGAGCTGAACGAGGATGCGTGAACTCCTCTGACGTTTTGTAGGACATCGGGATTTCGAAGCCAC
>NW_027138115.1:0-1070 GCF_003813185.1 Lentinus tigrinus ALCF2SS1-7
GATACAACCGTCAATGTGCTCCGCTTAGGTCAGAGTTTGCGCCTGCACACACCCGTCAAGTGATTTCCACCAGTATTTAGTCCTATCTGTAATGAATTAGTAGACAACAATGGGTGAGTTCATCCTGTGCTAATTGGCTAGGGTCCACAGTGCTTGTTCTCTGGCCCTTTGGTTACACACTGTGGCAAAATATTGATGCTGTCCGGTTCGACGTGCTTCTCGACTTCTTTATTCAAGGTTTCCATTTCAAGTTAGCCAGAGGTCTAGAGCCCACCACCGCGCAAAAATGTATGCTTCTAGTGTCCCATGATGTCACAACACAGCAAAAGCAGTCTCACTATTGCCCAGCAAGTGCTCCCCGCTGCCAAGGTTGGTCATGCTTTTCATCTGCAACCCTGAAGGCTAATATCTGCCCCCGTCTTCTCTGAAAATTGCTTCCCCCATGATTCTCCCGCTATCAGCCAGGGAAGCATATATTTCAGCCCATCAAGCAACGATTCTCCGCGCCCCACACCATGTCCCACCCCCCCAGCGAACCCAGTCTGCTCCTTCAAGCTGTTTTGGCTGAGACGATTGCCTCACTGCAACCTATCTGTCCCCCTCATGCTTCCCTCCGCAGGCCTCGCTCAATACCAGCCATGTGTCCGGTGCCGCTCTGTCACTTGCCTCCCCTCCCAGAGGACCCCACCCCTGCCCCATACTCGATTCAGATCATGCCTCCCACGCCATCGCCCCTGCATGCACTTGACAACACCGCCCCAATGAGCGTTCGCCCTGAGCTGCACGTGCAGATTACGCACACCGCTCTTTCCCGCAATGAGGAACACACCATCCCGCAAGTCATCCGCATCCCAGACACCGATAGTGCCCCCTCGTCAGGCACTACACCCACAATCATGCCGCCCTCGCCGTCTATCAAGTTCTCCCTGCCGAATTCAGTAAGCCTTCTTCCATTGTTGTGTGCCCTCGCTTACGCTAATTGCATGACCAACTGTTAGGACTATGCGTACAAGTCGAACTCTGAAGGGAAGTCCGAAGTCCGAAGTCCGATGGTGCGTGGGAATGAAGAC
>NW_027138116.1:0-1029 GCF_003813185.1 Lentinus tigrinus ALCF2SS1-7
TGATGGACCTACACTCGCCGTGAGTGAGATCCGAAGGTGCGATGGTCCGTCCGGGCGTGCACAAGGGGAGTCGGGTAGGAGAGAGTGTGAGAGAGAGAGTGGATGGGAGATGGATGGGAGAGGGAAGGGGGAGCGGCGTAGATCGCGATAGGGAATGCTTGTACGTTGAGTAGAGCGGAATAGACTGCTTGGAAGTCACTTGAAAGCTTGCAACGTCGAGGGCGAGAGGCTAGAGTTAACAGTGAGCGATAACGAACGAAAGCGAGAGGATACGAAGTTGTAGAAGTCGAAGTCGAGGTCGAGGTCTAAGTCGAAGTCGCGCGGTCGAAGGGGAGGGGAAAACCCTAAACCTGTTCTATTCGAGACCTAGCTAGTCATTATATACAGGTGTGCGTTATCGGATGACCGGTGTGTTGCGCCGGAAGGTTGCTAAGGACGAGGAGGTGTGGAAAGAGCTGGAAAACGGGGAAAAACATAAGTACGAGACAGGCGCTAATCGGCTGACATACGCGAGGCGCGATCACGAGGGCGCGTAAAGTGGGAAGGAGAGCTGGGTCGAATTGTGTGCTAATGCTAGAGTACGTAGGCACTAAACGAGTGGTATAGTACGAGTCCTATGAGTGTCGCGCGGGTGCGAAAATATGTTAGAAGTCGAGAGGGACGGGGGAGGAGGCAGAACGCGGTACTGCGTCGAGTGCAGCCTGACGCAGTGGAGCGCCGGTCTCGAGCTGATCCGTAGCATCGTCGGATTGCGCTGCGGCGTCGAGTGGGTCGTCGGAGACGACGCGGACGGCTTTCCGAGGCTCTCGGGGCTCTTGGCTGACGTCGAAGGCGACGTGTCGACTCCTGACTTGCTCTCAGCTTGTTCTCGACAGTTCGTGTGTCTCCGGGCTCGTTCTTGAGCGACGACGCATGTGCAGGATGTCGTGAGCGATGCGCAGGAGGAGTGAGGACGTCGGCGGGTGTGGTCGTGGTCGTAGGACGTGTCGGAGGCGGTGGTACGCGTGCAGCGGCGTGCACTACCCATCA